>NC_133776.1:77414407-77714407 GCF_003597395.2 Chelonoidis abingdonii
TGGGGGGGGATCTCAGGAGGGGGCAGTTGGGAACAAGGAGAAGGGAGGCTTAGATAGGGGTTGGAGTCCCAAGGGGCCATTAGGGGCAGAGGTCTCAGGAGGGGGAAGTCAGAGGACAAAAACAGGGGGGTTGGGGGTTCTGATGGGGGCAATTGGGGTGGGAAGTGGGGAGGGAGTGGATGGGGGCGGGGCTAGAGCAGGACTCTCTCCTCTTTTTTGATTGATGAAATATGGTAACCCTAGGCGAGAGGGAGCTGGGGGGCGCATGGGGGCTGGCGCCTGCATACATCTACTGCAGCCTGCAGGGGGCGCCAGGCCACAGCCTGGGCAGGATGGGCGAGGGGGCACAGATGCTCCCCACTAATGACGCCGCTGCCATTCAAGGGCTGCTGCCCCCCTGCACCGTGCCGGCTCCTCCATGGCTGGGGCTCGTGGCTGCCGCAAGTGGGATGCTCTTGCTCTCCAGTGCCTCCGGAAGGCAGCTCCTCCCTGCTGAGCTGCTGCAGCGGCCCAAGCCCGGCAAAGCCAGTGAGTGGACTTGGGGCGGGGGCCACCGGGGTGGGATGGGGAGCCCTCGTGAGGGGGCTGTGCACCCTCCAAGGGAGTTCAGGGGGCAGGGAAGGGAGAACCTGGTCTGGGGAGCAGCCCCTGGGCATGGCTGGCCCCTGGGATCTATAAAGGCTCGTTGGAATTTGCCCCTCAATGAACCAATATGCAAGGGGGGAGGCAAGGTGGAAGTTTTGCCTAGGGCGTAAAATATCCTTGCACCGGCCCTGCCCCAGGCGGTGTGTGCACCCCAGGTTAGGAACCACTGCACTAAACTGATAAGATCTACATTTTAATTTAATTTTAAATGAAGCTTCTTAAACATTTTAAAAACACGTTTACTTTACATACAACAATAGTTTATAGACTTATAGAAAGAGACCTTCTAAAAACATTAAAATGTATTACTGGCACACGTAACCTTAAATGAGAGTGAATAAATGAAGACTTTGGATACCACTTCTGAAAAGTTGCCTACCCCTGGCATAAAGCATGTCAACAGGGCTCTGTGTGGGGTGTTTGCTGTATTGCTGATCCTGTTCTGTGGACACAAAGATTTTAATTAAAAATATTTATATATAAGAGCAGCAGCACATTCTACTCTCCGCTCTGTAATGGGTGGTAGGAAGCCAGCATTATCTCTTATATTTCTAATAAGAATGTCTTAGGCCTTAAGCAATTTGTAAAAAAATTATCCCCATATGTTAAACCGAGGCTGTCTTCCCCCATATCCTTCTCTAAGCTTCTCTTCTGTGCAGTGTTAATTGCACTGACAGAATCATCAGGAGTTAAACTTATCATTGGCTAATCCTTCATTTCTTTGACTCTCTGCTTGGAGATGTTATTGGTAGTCAATGTAATTCTCTAGCAGGCTGAGTAATGCATGTTATCCAACCGATGTAATGAATGGAAATCCTTAATAATCAGATCCCACTTACTCCCTCCAAAACACAGGTAAAGAAAGTTCATTTCACTAATTCACCACCAGAAACTGATGCAGTGCTTTGACTAGTAAGCATAGAGACATGAATGATGCCTCAGGGCTAGTCTACACTAGAATCGCTACATCGGTGCAGCTGTGCCTCTGGTGAAGACGCTGTATGCCTATGAGAGAGAGTTCTCCCGTTAGCAGAATTACTCCACCTCTGTGATAGGCAGAAGCTATGTTGGTGGGAGAGCATCTCCCACCAACATAGCGCTGGCATGGACAGCATTTAGGTTGCTGTAACTTGTATTGATCAGGGGGTGGCTTATTCACACTCCTGAGTAAGGTAAGTTATAGTGACGTGAGTGGTGGTATAAACATGCTCTCAATCAGAGGCTGAGTCCTTCATTTCCCATCAGAGCAATGATTGCTGCACTTAGAAAAATTGCATCAGAGATGAGGCTTAGCCACAGTCCAGCTGGGACTTGAATGTGTAGTTTCTCTGCAATTTTTTGTAGCTTCTCTAGGATATTCAACAAACTAAACATGTTAGAAGCTGCCGGAATAGCTGACTGAAGAAATAATCCTTATGCCCTTGCTACCTACAAGATCCGGAATGCACTGTAGTGTCAGCGTTATAAGGTCCTAAAATGAATGGGGATGATTTATTTTCCTTGTTGTGTGAAGGGATAAATTAAAAATGTGGTTTGCATGATAGCTTTTGGTTTTGTTCAGCTTAATTCAGTCCCTTCTTTTGTCTCTTGCCTTAATAGTGATTTATGTTTATACTTTTCAGGTTTTTTCTGCTCTTTCACTTTCATGTTTTCTTTCTCTGATGAGCCCCCATGGCTGACTCATTATCTGTCTCTTAGAATTTTTTTCTTTCTCACACTTCCTTTTCTTCTGCATTTCGTTCTATTTCCCTACTAATTCCCAGTTTTGGCAACAGCTACCAGTTAGGAACCATTGGAAATGCAGTTTTTCAATAATGCAATAAGACACTGAAAATGGACAGGAAGATTACTATGTCACCGGCTGCAATGAATGTTGCAGCAGGGGCACTGATTTTAGTGAGCAAATCTGATCATTATATGATATTTTTGTGTGTCCTAACTGTGGGACTTCAAGTTTAGAGTTGTTCTTCTACCTGTTTTACACCCTATAATCCAAAGCAAAGAAATAAATATAATTGCCATTTTCTGTGTAGGAGGCAGGGTTATGTATATGACACTGAGAACAGTGGGCCAAATCATGCCCTTCACAGAAAAATCTGCAAAAGGCCTCAGAAACTCTGCTGGCTTCAACTTGGGCAGATTCCTCACAATCACGCTACCAGAGAATAGAAAAGGGCAGATTTCATCCCCCTGTGTAGTGGGAAGTGAGCATGACCCATGACTCTCAAGTAAATATCATAAATTCTGGGGCATTTGCAGAAGGGCTGGGACATTAGGGCCTAAACCAAAACCCATTGAAGTCTTTAAAAATCTATTGGCTTCAATGGGCCTTAGAACAGGCCCGTTGTGCACAACTCCCATACTATTATTTGGGCTCACTTTCCCCCCAGCTCCCTCAGAAGCCATGTTATCAGTAATTTCTTCGAGAGATGTCCCTGTGGGTGCTCCACTCCCAGTGTTGGTGTGCCCCTGCGCCTTCGCTCGGAGATTTTTACAGCAGTACTCTCACGGGCCACACACACGGTGCCTCAATGCATGCACGCAGTCTGGGCTCCTCAGTTCCTTCTCTACCATCCCCGACCTGAGACAGAGCTCAGCAGTCTCACTCAAATATTTTTCGCATTTAGATAGTTAGTTGTTTATACAGTTTACCTAGTTTTTTTTTTTAGTTAGATAATTTTTATTTCCTCTTTTCCCCGTTTTTTCCTCTTTAAAAAAAATCCCCTTCCCAGTTTTTCTGTCAGTTAATTAGACAGTTTATATTATGCCTGGCGTGCCAGGTTTTAAGAGATGCACTACGTGCAGAGAGACCATCCCTATCTCTGATGGCCATTCTCGATGTGTTCATTGTTTGGGGGAGTCCCACATCCTCCAAAAATGTGTCCACTGAAGTAAACTGAAGGTTAGGGCACAAAAGGACAGAGACCTGAGGCTCAAGTTATTTGTAATGGAGAAGTCCCTTAGATCTGCCTCTGACCCAGGTCAGGAGTCTTACTCAAGACAAAGCACACCTAAGTCTACGAAGTATAAGAAAACAACAAAAAAAATGGCCAGCTTCATCACACCATAGAGACCAGACAGTATCCAAATGGTTTCCAACCAGGTCTGTGGCTCAACAAATATGACACTTCGGGCACTTCTGGCACCGTCTGTACCCCAGCTGCTGCCAGTACACACCGCTCCAGTGCCGAGGCTACTGGCCTAAAGTTGCCTGCCTTTTCTCATATGGTGCCGCACAGCACCGCAAACGACATGTTGCCAACTCACTGAGCCTGCCTATGCTGCACGCAAGTACAGTTGCTGTCCTGGCACCAACACCTCAACCACCTATGCCTGTATATTCCGTCTCCTTCTACCTTGGCACTGCAGTTTATTCATCTAAGTAATTCACTAGTATTGCCAACTCCAGATTCCCCATTATTCTGTACTGATCTCTCACCAGAACCATTGGCACGGCACCGACAGCTATCTCCTATTCCCTCTGACTTTTCTAGTGATGAGGACGACAAAGTGGAGTGAGGTTTTTCCACCACATCATTCCTCCCGCCTTCAGACTCCTACTAGCATGGAGCCAAGGAGATCCAGGTTCTTATATTCCAGGGACTTACCACTCTGGTATGGAAACCCATGGATGGGATCACCCATGCCCTTCCCTGACAATGGCACCCCATGTCTTCTCCATGATTCTCGTGGTGGCAATAGTGCACCTATGGAAAAAAGAAGTAATAATTTTTCCTTACCTGGACGATTGCCTGATCAAGTCGCACACTCTTGATGAGGCCATGCAAGCCACACAGATGACCATCGACTTGAATGGGTTACCTAGGGAGGTGGTGGAATCTCCTTCCTTAGCGGTTTTTAAGGTCAGGCTTGACAAAGCCCTGGCTGGGATGATTTCATTGGGCTGGTTTGAGCAGGGCGTTGGACTAGATTACCTCCTGAAGGCCCTTCCAACCCTGATAGTCTATGATTCTATGATCGACTGCTTCCAGGGTCTTGGCCTACAAATAAACAAAAACAAATCCACATTAACTCCTACACAACAACTGGAGTTCATAGCCGCTCACCTCGATTCATAATTGGACTTGCCTCTCTCCCATTTGACAGATTCAACACCATAAAGAATCTTGTTGGCAAGTTGCAGAACAGCCCACAGGTCACTGTCTGCAACTTCTTGGCCATATGGTCTCTTGCACTTTTGTGGTCAAGAGTACCTGCAGGGTTGGATGACCACCATCTACAGACCAAATGTGCACGATGTAAACAAACTTCTATCTATACCTACCAAAGTCAAGGACTCACTCACATGGTGGACTCTCCCACACAACCTCTGCTCTGGAATCCCATTCATGCAGGAGTCCTCCTCTGTTATAATTATCACAGATGCTCCCCTCACGGGTTGGGGGGCACACATGGCACACCACTCAGGGACTCTGGTCCTCTACATAAGCCTCACTACACATAAATCTATTAGAGCTCCAAGCGGTCCAAAACGCTTGCCTCCAATTTCTCCCACACATCCAGAACCAACACATCAGGATCATGACCATTGCCTGCATGTTTTATATAAATAGACAAGGGAGAGCTAGATCCCACTCACTCTGCATGGAGGCTATGAAACTTTGGAATTGGTGCCTTCAACACAATATCCAAATTTCAACTTCCTACCTACCTGGTTCAGTAAACATCATTGCAGATGAGCTCAGCAGATCTTTTCCCCTAAATCACGAATGGGAGATAAACAATACCATACTACACAACATACTCAAAATACCCACAACTGGATCTTTTTGCAACTGTGACCAACAAGAAATGCCCAGAATTCTGTTCCAGAGTGGGCCTAGGAAAACACTCGATGTTAGATGCATTCATGATCAAATGGAGTGACAATTTACTCTATGCATTCCCCCCAGTACCACTTCAGTACCACTAACACAATACCAGGGCATTGCAAAAAATACAAGCGGAGAGGGCCAGGGTCATATTAATAGCCCTACATGGCCCAGGCAGGCATGGTACCCATTTGTAATGAGGATGTCAGTTTGCTTGCCAATTCCATTTCCCCCCCCCCTTCCAAACCTGTTATCACAACACAGGGGTCAACTAGACCACCCCAACATAACAATGCTGCACCTCAAAGCATGGCTCCTCAATGGTTCTCTAATGAAGAACTAGACTGCTCTGAACAGGTACAAAGAGTACTGTTAAATAGCAGACCACAATCCACACATACGACCTATCTCCATAAGTGGACTAGGTTCACTCACTGCTCCTCCTCCAGGCAAACTGCTCCTGCTTCCAGGCCTTTTTCATTAATATTAGACTATCTGGGCTCTCCTTTAGCTCCATAAAGATACATCTAGCCGCAATTACGGTGTTTCACCATAAGACCGGAGACATCATTATCTTGGCCAACCCCATCACAAAGTGGTTCCTCAAGGGCCTCCAGACCTTATACCCGGACATTAGACCACCCACTCAACCCTGGGACTTGTATTTGGACCTCACATGATGCATCAACCATTTGAATCACTAGCAACATGCTCCCTCCTACATCTATTCATGAAAACTGTTTTTAGTTGCCATTACATCCACCAGATGTATATTAGAACTTGGGCGCTTATGGCTCACTCACCGTACACTATATTTTTTTAAAGACAAAGTCACACTCCAAACGTATCCCAAATTTCTCCCGAAGGTGCATTCATCCTTCCATCTCAATGAATCTATCCATCTAACAACCTTCTTTCCTAAACTGCATGCAAACACTTTCGAAGCAGCAGTGCACACACTCAACGTGCGCACAGCATTGTCCTTTTATTTGGACAGGGCTAAGCCATTTAGGGCTTCCCCTAAACTTTAAATTTCCATTGCAGAACGATTCAGAGGCAAATCCATCTCTACCCAGAGACAAGTTGGATAGCAGACTGCATCTGCCTATGGTACCAATTAGAGAATATGAATCCTCCAACTTCTGTTAGGGCACACTCCACCAGATCTGTGTCATTGTCTGTGGCATTCTTACGTAACATTCCCCTCATAGATATGTGCAAACCCGCCACCTGGGCTTCAGAACATACCTTTGCTAAACATTGTGCTCTTACTCAGAGACCCCCGACTGACACTCAAATGGGCTGAGCTGTGCTGTCTACAGCTTTCTTACCAGATGCGAAGTCCCTACCTCCACAAGAGATACTGCTTTTCAGTCACCTGGAGTTGAGCACCCACAGGGACATCTCTTTCTCTCTCTCTCAAAGAGGAGGTTACTCACGTGACGTTCTTCAAGATGAGTGTCCCTGTGGGTGCTCCACTACCCACCCTTCTCCCCTCTGCTTCAGAGTTTGGAGTGGTCTCCATTGTAGAGAAGGAACTGAGGAGCCTGGGCCTCATGCACACATTATTGAGGCACCATCAGCGCATGAGGCAGGCACCACATGTGCGTGGCCTGTGTAAGTACTGCTGTAAAAATCTCAGAGTGAAGGCGCAGGGGCACACCAACACCCAGAGTGGAACACCCACAGGGACACTCATCTTGAAGAATGCCAGTTACTGCACAGGAGGAGTAACCTATTTTCTACTTTGTGTAGGGAGAGGGGGGTTGTGGTTGGGGTGTAATAAAAATGTAGTAGTATTGTTTGGGGCTGAAGCCACTCATATAATCTGCCTGTTTCTGAAGGGAGCCAGAGTTTTCAGGGCTGAATAGAACTTTGTATAAATTCTAGCTTGCAAAATAATAGGTCACTCTTCTCCAAGCTGACCTTACTCTCTGGCTGGAAATGCTGGATTTCCTCTATTGTGCCCATGTGAATCAAACATAAACTAAATAGTCTTCCTTCCACTGCTGACTCTTCATTCGCCTTAGTGTCACAAAGAAAGCAATGGCATGCAACAGTGCACACGCGATGCAATGATCAGGCTCACCGTCTGTTTCTGCCTCTGTTGTTTTCTTTAACCGTCTGTTTCTATATTTCCCCCCCTTCATCTCTCTAGTGACTAATAAGTTTTAAATACCTAAAACTACCCTAACACATTCTAGATTTACTCAGCCCTGACAGTGACTGGGAGGATAGGAAACATCAAAGGAGCAAAGTACCACACTGAAGAGGAAATCTGGGGATCTCCCAGACACGGACCTGGGCAAGAGCCCATTTTTATAACTTAGAATATTGCAAAATTAGGCTGCGGGGGGGAGGAGAAATCGTATCATTCCTTGTCTATTTTTTAAAGAGAAGAATTAAGTGAGATTGTACTTGCTGTACCCACAGGGCTTTCTCTATTCAGCACAAGTTTCACATTTGATAACTTGGGCCTGGGTGGCTGAAGTGAAGACTAAGAGAACTATCTCGCTATCAGGGAATGAGTCACACAACCCTGACTTGTGCATTATGTTCCAAAACTTGTGTGAATGACATGGAAATGATGTGAAGTACTGTACTGTCTTTGGCATCCCACAACAGAGCTTGGTAGGTGTAGCTTAGGTACATGTCAACTTGAGAAAGGAGCAGGTTCTCTAAAAACAGGGGTAAAGACTCCCGAACAAAACTGGTTTAAGACCAGGCAAAAGTGAGCAACTTTGATGTATTCTCTTCCAAATACCATGCAAGTGGAAAACAAATGTGATACATTATGTATTTTGGTAACTCTCTTCTCCACTGTGTCACAAGGAATATACTAACTACAACAGTGAGCTAGCCTGTATTATTCTTCCATTCAGGTAGAAGTGAAAATGCATTTTGTTGATTTACTTTTTAAGTGAAGAACTAAATTCATCTCCAGTGTAGTGACTGCACTGAAATCAATAGAATGATTTTGGCCCAAATTGTTTAAGAAGAATTGCAAAGCTTATTTTTTTTTAATTCAAGCAGAAGCGTAAACATGTTTGTATGAGTCCAAAGGAAGAGGGAGAAAAAAAATTATGGCTGTCCCTTAAAAATGCAATTAGTAACATATCAAAATAAGAATGAGTACCATTCCAATTCCTTTTGTCCTCTGCAAGAGTGAGTATGAGTATTCCATTCCATGATTCTAGTCCTGCAAAGATTAAAGTACGTACATAATGTAAGCAGAGTCAGGATGAGCTCTCCCCTGACATCTGGTGGTGAATTATGGCGAGTGTGGAAAAGAATTTTAGGAGCTGATCTTGTTTGCATAGGCACACCCATCCCACCTGGCATAGTCCATGGCAGCCTAAAATTGTCACTTTGACAGCTGTGAGATCCCCAATTTCTCTGTTATTGGGGCAGGAGGAATAAAGTGTTCTTACTCTGATTATGTGAATGAGGGACTATGAACCTGTCTTATGACAGAGGACCTCACCATCAACTAAGTAGCACTCACTAGACAAGAGATATGAGTGCCAAAACCCAGTGAATGGAGAGAGGTTGGGGACTGGTGTGTGTACTTGATGGTATGGGCCCCCTTTTGAGGGCCTGGAACACCAATTTCACCTTCTCCACTGTTGAAGAGCAGAGCTACTTTTGATTCCATTAAGAGCAAAATTCATTTTGGGCCAATGGTACACGAGCACTGGGGCTCCCTTACTACAAGCTAAACTCACTAAAAGGGCTAAATTTACTGAGCCGAGATCACTGAGTGCTGTGTCAACTAGTTGGGGAACCTGAAGATCTATTGCTAAGCGGCTGGCAGAGCGGAGCCGTTGCAGCATGGTTGGAGCAGCTCATGGAACAGTGGGCAGAGCACAGCGGAGTGGTTTGTGGGACGGTTGGAGCGGCCCACGGAACACCGAGCAGAGCGGAGTGGAGCGGTTTGCTGGGACAGCTGGAGCGGCTCATGGGTCGGCACAGGAGCGGCACAGCTGGTGGAGTCGAGCCAGTCGTGGTGAAGGCTGCAGCAGAACTCCACGGAGAGGTGGGGCAGTTGGCCCCAGCCCATGTAAGGTGCCCCTTAACACCCTGTGTGCCCCCCCCCCCCATTTCCACCCAGGCTGTGGGGGTAAACTGTGCAGATAAACTTTTGAACTCTGGGGCGGCACTGACCAGGGACAGAGACTTTTGGGTTGTTGGACTTTGGGGTGATTGGACTTAAGACCCTAAGGGGAAAAGGACATTGCCAACACTTACTTGGTGGGTCTTTTGCTCATGGTTTATGTTATGAATCCTGTTTGTGGTGTATCCCCAATATGATGCCACATTGTTTCCCTCCTTTATTAAAAGGATTTTGCTACACTCAGACTCTGTGCTTGGGAGAGGTGAAGTATTGCCCCCTAGAGGCACCCAGGGTGGTGGTATGTAATTGTCCCAGGTCACTGGGTGGGGTCTCAAGCCAGTTTTGCATTGTGTTATTGAAACGGAACCCCTGGATACTGAACCCGGCCCTTGTTGCTGCCAACTCAGAGGGGCAGAAAGGTTACAATAATTTTACTCATGTAAGTAGTCCCATTGATATCATTCCTGGAATCATGCAAACAAGTTTCAAATCAATGAGACTACTCATGTTAGTCAGATAACACAGGTGCTTAAATCTTTTCAGGAGAGGGGCATAGATCCCTATTTTAATTCCATCAGAACTGTCTCAAGGTGTTTCCTCTTAGGTTGAAATGTCAGTAGATTTTGTACTAGTGGAGGTACTTTCAGAAGGTTACCTGCCCGATCCAGAAACAATAAGAACATAAGATCAGCCAAATAAACTAAATTTCCATTCTAATTCTATTCCCCATGCACTGCTATTGATTTAGCAGTATACCATTGCTCTTTTATGAAACAATCCTACAAACTCTTACTTATATGAGTAATAGCAGATTTCAATCTGACTCCTCATGTGACTAAGGAGTCATCATGTGAATTGGGCTTTGTGGTGTATTACACTATTTCAGTGGTGAGTGAGGTATTGATGCTTCTGTAACCTAGCCTGGATGTGTTCTTGGCCTTGGCCTCTACAACTGGTCCAGCATTTGGTGGTGTGAGTCTGACGGTATGTCTACACTGGAACTGGTTCCAGCTTGAGTAGACATACTTGTGCCAGCTTTGATTGATTGAGCTAGCATGCTAAAAATAGAAGTGTAGCTGTGGTGGTGCAAGCAGTGGGAGGGGCTAGCCATCCCAAGGGCAATCCTGTCTGAAACTCTAGGTATGCACTCAGGCATCTAGCCCCTCCTGTCACTCATGCTGTTCAGATACACTGCTATTTTTAAAGCACTAGCCTGATCAGAGCTAGCAGGACTTTGTCTACCTGAGCCAGAAATTACATCTTCCAGCTCCAGTGCAGACATCCTGAGAGTCACCATGAAGTGTGTCCTGCAGGATACATGGCAACCTTAAACTTCCTGTTGCAGCTTAACTCTGTATGGCACATGCATATCGGGCTCTAGGGGTATATCCTTGGTGTCCAGTGTGGGTAAAATGCTCCATTTTAAACTGGATATGGTACTCTTCACTTCCTGTTCTAGAACCTGATTCAGAAATTCACTCAAGTATGTACTTAACTTTAAACATGTGCTTAAGGCCTATTGAACTCAATTGAGTTAAGCACATGCTTAAGTGCTTTCCTGAATCAGGTCCCTAAATTGTTGTATAGTGTATGCTCTTGCATTGTGTACTGTTAAAATTTGGGAGCCTACAGAGTGAATGATCCTATATAAATATAAGACATTAACTATTACTATTCTTATTGATCTTTTTTCTCTTGCTTTCTCTCAGCCATATCATTTTTTTTTAAATAAAGTTTTAGCAAAGTCAGTTGAGCTATTTTTGATTTGTGCCAACTTAGAAGAAGAGTCCCTTTAAAAAAAATAAGTTGCCTTTTTGTGCTCAGATAACTCAGAGGTTAGTTCTTTACTCACACTTGATTTGAACTTAGACCTCAGCAAAAGCATTTGGCATGTCTGCGGAAAGATGGTTCACAAATAAGAAGTTCGACATAAACAAAGATGATGACAATTGTTCATTTGTGAACCACGTTCCTTTCAACCTGTCATTGGCCTTCATCCTCATTTAGAAGGTGTTAAACTATAAAAGAAACTCAAATAAAGATTTGTCCAATAGATTCTTTATGCAAAACAGAGATTTGGTTGATTTGGCTGAACTTATTACCTTTAAAGATTTTCCTGGCTTTTTTCAATTGTAATTTCTGATCACCAAAAGTAGCTGAAGAACAATCTCTCTCATGAAAGGCTTGTTCACATTAAAGTTCTTGAAAAACATCTATCCTTCCCCATGCTAGCAATCAAATCCAACATCTAATCACCAAACATGCATCCATCCGGACTCACTTGCTGTAGGCCATGGTGACAACTGTTGTCCAGCCCCCCATTCCACTCTCCTTATTATCAGCTTGGAAGAAGAACAGAAAATAACTCCTCAGGGATCACCGCTTAATTTTTATTCCTCTCCACAATTAATAGCCTCTTCCAGCTTCAAGAACTTTTAGTATGTTGTTCCAAAATCCTTCCTGTATTTATCAAAAACATTATAAAATTGTGTTTTTATAAAGAAAATACTGCTTCTTCATCTGCCACTGAATCCTTGGCACTGATTTCAGCTTTCTCTGCAGAGCTGTAGCAGTAAACAAGAGAGCTGATTCCATCAGTATAGAACACAAAAAGCTGAAATCAACCCCCGTAGAGTGCTGTAAGTGCTGTAGCACACCAAATCCTTTTAGATACTTGGGAGCATGCCTGGTGAGGTAACTGCTGAAGGCATTTCAAATGCTATGTCTAATAGGGTCCTGTTTTCGGAGGGATCTTAATGGATAGGGTTTTGTGGCCTGCCTTGTGCAGGAGGTCAGACTAGATGATCATATTGGTCCCATCTGACCTATGAGTCTATGAGTCACACTCACATGTCTACTAGTAAAGATGATCTTTATTAGGGCTTGCAGGAAGAAAAGCTGTTCACGCTGTGGAAAAAAATATGGAAGATATAGTACAAGGGGAACCCAACTCCTTGGGGGTTCCTCAACTCTAGGACCACATCCCTCTTTTGTCAGGCAAACAAAATCAGGCCTGAGCTTGATGCGGTCTCTGTTTTCCTGGTGCTGTCTGGCTGTCTCAATGAGTCCTTCTGCATCTCTGGGATGGCTAGTAGTGCTCATAGTTCCATAGAACTCTGCTCAAGGGCCGCTCTGGGCCCAGCATCTGTGAGTATGGTTCCCCCAAATGAGCCTTTTAAGTTTCAGTCCACAAGGTTTACATTTATTCTTATGTCCTACCCTGAGCTTGAGTTGTCCCCAAAACTGAAATACTCCTTACTTAGAGACCTATGGCTTGAGTCAACTGTGCTAGCACAATGGATTCAAACTGCACCCTTGTCTCTGCCCCATCATATGGTTACAAAGCTGTCTCTTCAATGGGCTGCTCCCGTCTTTCCAGCCTGCTTGAGTAGGGTGGCCAGATGGTTCAGAACACCAAGATTTTTTTTTAATGTGGCCTTTTTCTTTTTTGCAACCTGCATCAGGACTGGGGCTCACCTGGTACTGCTGGTTCACAGTCACATCTACTACAGCATCTGAGTCTCCCATGATTGGCCATGTCTGTGGGTATAGAAGGCACCTTATTTCTCAGAATTCAAAGGCAGACAGTGGGCTATTTCCCAGGACAATGATGGTGCGAGGGGAGCAAGTACCGGTGAAAGAATGTGGATGAATAGATAAAGGAGAGGGCAAGGACTAGGTGGAAAGGGGATGTAGATTGAAGGATGGAAGATAGACTGTCTACTGTTATGTGTCCATGCAGTGCCTAGCACAATTCTTGGTTGATCCTTAGGCACTACTGTAATGAACATGATTAATAACAAAATGACTATTAGGTACAAAATGAGGAAAAGGAAATACAAAATCAGAAAACACAGAAGGAGGAAGAGATCAAAATCCATACAAGGAGGAGAAGGGCAAAGAATCCCGTAGAAATCAGAACAAAGGAGAAAAACAGACACACACACAAAACCTCCAAAGCAGCATATTATAGAATAATTTATAAACTGTTCCCCTTCTAACCAAGCTCATTAACTATTTTCAGACACTTAGGTTTGCTATGAGATTTCTTTCACTGTGTAATATTGACCACGTCATCATAAGCAAAAGCCCCTTGACGATGGTCCTTATTTGCTATAACAGGAAACCAGTGGCTTGCTCAGTGAATGGATCAGACCTACATTCCATCTGCATTATAAATATGTTTTAAGGAGTCTGCCAAATATTCAGTATTAAATTATTTTATCTCCTTCTGCCTACAGTTCTCTCCCAATAGCCTTAATTCTCCCAAATATTTAGTTCGACAATCTCTTCTCTTAGCAATCCACACTCTCTTAGTAATTCCACCTTTGGCCCAGTTTTAACATTTCAACACACTGCTGCATGCACAGAGCAGGTTGAATAGTAAATCCGAGCATATTGTTGTGAATAAAAGTCTTGGTTTGCTATGAGTCATGGGGTCATATGCTGTATTTATACAGAATTGGACAAATCACTGGGTATTTAGAAAAGTTTCATGAACCATAGTATAAATAATTATTTGTCCAACAATTCACCTTTAAATGTGATTTCTCCCCTCCCCTATTTTTTATGCTTTTGTTTAAAAATTTTCATTCATCTAGGGTTTGTTCATGCAGGATCCTGAGTATTTTTGTGAGCTGTGGAGCATCCTCAACTTTTGCTGAGCTCAGTGAGCGGTGAGCACAGTCAGCCCCTTGCAGGATTAACCCCCTTTTAGGGAGCAGAACCACGTGACTTAATTTGCAGAGGACGGGTCAATTCTTCACCCAGACTTGCCTGTGAGTACTTAGAAAAAGTGGATGTTATCAGAAAATAAGAATTGGTCCACAGACAATTTGCTAATTGAAAGGGGCCAAATTTGCACAATTATTATTCATAATAAAGCATTTAATCAGCTCTGGATATAGTGTTGGAATTAAACGCATGGTCTCCCTTTAAGTCTCATAGAGGTTTCAGCTTAAGCACCAATCCACTAAAATATCTGAAATCAAAATCATTAACTTTAGCTGCTTAGTCAAAGCCCCAAGGCTTCTTGGTATAGCTTTCCTTAGATTACTTTAGCATGGGAGAAAAGAAGTGCTTGGTGACAGTGCTGAATTCAATGACAGCAAGAGATTACTGATGTCATTGACTGTATGCTTCTTCCATGGTGAAGCAGTATGCTGAATTGGTGTGTAATTGATTTGTGCATCCTGAAGATATAAGAATATAACTGATTTCTCAGCTACCACATCAGTCAAATAGTTAAAAATCAGAAGTCTGACAGCACATTATATGATTATATAATGTAGTTATACACTCAGAGATTTCTTTGTGCATTCAAAGTGTATACACAGAAAGGAAAGGGTGTGCATATGCATTGCATGTGTTCCAAATGAGCTTCTGGTGATTCAGTGAGTGGCACTTTCCCCTCTGAATCAGTGCTGAATCAATATCTGAGTGTAGTGTCAGAAGTTACTGTATTGTATCCAAGTCCTGACTACTTGTGGTCATTGATGAGCCCTTAGAATCTTTTGCAAGAGTACCAGTGTTGTGACCAAATTCCAGCTTTAGTCCAACTCCTTGTCATTTCCTGGCCTAAAATGGTGTTCGCTGTTGCTGTGTGTTGCTAAACAGCTTCCATGTTTCACTTAGAGGTGGCTGCATTTCATCAATGAGGGAAGGACTTCCTGTATGTGAACACATCCCACAGAGGGAATAGGAAGTGCTGCAAGGTTCTCCTTGGGGTGTGTGTGTGTGTGTGTTTCCAATGCTACCTTGGTTTTTGTGATGGTGGAGGGAATGAGATTGCACCCCCTTGCCCCTGAGTTGTCAGTATGGCTCCTACAGACAGAGCACAGACAAGACCTTGGGGAAAGGATTTCCCTTCTCCAGCTTTTCTGAATGGCAGAAGGAAGGTGGCATCCAGATGCATCGTTAATCAATCCACAGCAGCAGGGGAGACAAGGGGCCTGGAGATGAGCGGAGAAAACATCCAGCATGAGGAAGACCAGTGATGCCCAGGGTCATCCCAGTGATCTGCAAGGTTGTCTTGTAGGGGAAGATATGGGTCAGTTTTACTAACCCTGGAGCTGCACATCTGTTTTCCTCTTCTCTGTCTCATAAAGCATGAAAGAAAGGATTTAGTGCACGTAGCATATTATATAAGAAAAGATCACATAAAGAAAGTTTAAGCACAAATAATAACTAGGATTAAAAGCAAAATACTTCTGATAAAAATTACAAAAGGAAATTCAATGCAGCAGTCTCAAAAATGCTCTGATTGAAAGGAAACTCTGAGCTTGTCTACACAAACATTTAGTTCACAACAAGCTGGACTGTGAATCTATCCTGCACTAGTCTCTCATGCACTAACTGCATGGACCCCGTTGATATACATTTACAGTTTGTCAGTACACTTTGCTCTACCCTGCTTTGAAATGGGAATAGATTGAATTTAGTTCTTTAGCCAAGACCCAGATACTGTTGGATTACAGGTTAGTTATGTATTTGTATCTTTGAGAATGATGGATTTTGCCAGCTAATTTGTTTGGGGCTAGTAAAATATTTGTCAAATAGACATTTAATTATTGAATACTTATAAAGAAGGAGTTTGAAAGGAACTCAAAGTAATAATGTCTTTCTACAAGCAAGATAATGATAACATTCACCTTCATGGCAGAAATATTCCATGGGAATACTGACTATGTTGTTAATTTTAAAAGGAGATGTTTGGACTTAAATCAGTACATGCATCAGTAAGTGATTCAACTAAGCTTCAGCTAGCATACAGCTCAGAGCACCAAAGCATTACTCATGTGTGCATTACCATTTTCATTTCTACTGCAGCAATAGATCATTTCCCTCCTTCCCTCCCCCCTCCCACCTGAATGCTAAGAATACTGCTGCAAAACATACTTAAAAAACCCTAGAGGCTCATAGCAAGGTTTGGGCAACTTCTCATTTAAATACAAACATTAAATAAGGATAAAGAAGGGGACTCTTTTAAACCATGTTCTGTACAGTATATATTCTCAGCAGGAATACACAGACTCAGACCTTTCCATGTAATTAGTCCACATTTTGCTTATCACAGTTTGGAATGCAGAAACTGTAAAATCAATAGGCATTAGCCCAAAAGATAGTAACCTCTTCACTTTAACCTTAGACTTTCTCATATTTATCAATGAAAAATCAAGTGTGAGGATAGAGAGCCTAAGAGTGTGATCATTAAAACGGAGACTGTGGCATGTGTTTGTGACTCACTATTCACTAGGGGCTAGGTTCTGAGTTCCTTACTCAGTTTTTACTATGTCCCTGCTCAAGCTCATTCCCACTGACTTCACTGGGAGTTCTGCCTGAGAATGGATTGAGTAACAACCCTTAGAATTACGTCCTGGAAATCTCAGTCAGTAACTTCTAAAGTTACATGTGGAATCTTAAACGGAATGGGCCACATCCTCAAATGGCATAAATCAGTGCAGCCCCATTGAAGTAAATGGAACTGTGCCAATGTACAGTAATTGATGCTCTGGACTGATATCTTCATACAAAATTATGGTAATAATAATTTTTAGAAGACCACGATGTATTCATAAACATGTATTTTGTAGCTGTACATACATATTTATGCATTTGAAATTTGTTGAATATTTTATTTTTCAGGGCGATGCCTGTCAGGTTGTGATGCAAGCAGGATCCAGGTTGCAGAAAGAGGTTACAATGTAGGCAAGTTCCTTCTGAGTAATAATCTTGAAGTGACACACAAGAGTCACCTGGTATAGTGAGAAACTTAACTCTAAAATGGTTGTAATGGAAACTGACCCTCTGCATTAGGAAAGAGTTACTTCATGCTCTTGGCCTGATTCCTTTGTGTTTCATTCTGACCTCAGAATCCCTCTACTAGATTGCACCATCAGTGTAAATTACATTGTTTGTCATGCACCATGTTGCTAGTGGAAATACTGGTGTGGCTTTTAATGACCTGGTTCAGTCAATATTAGTTCCTTGCTGCTGAGTAAAACACTCTCAGCTAGTTGAAAGTGTGAGAGAGGTTGTTTTTTGACAACTGCTTTGCAGTATCTTATGGTCCAAGGATACGGAGGGTTTATAGGATTTAGTTGAAGGCTCTGTGTTTCTGTGGAATAAGTCCATGCAGATCCATAGAAACTGGGGGGAAAAATTGCCCAGCTGAGTGATTCAGTAGGCAATCCCCCTGAAAAAGCCCTTTATTGGTAATATTTTGTTACCTTCATATGACACCTGGCTATGAAGAGGAATAGAGACAATAGTGAGGTGGCAATTTTATGCAATTAGTAATTCAACAGAGATTTTTAATCCCATGCATGAATACACACTGTATTTGCATGCTAGAGAATTACTCCAAAGGCTAAAATATCTCCTAAGTGCATGCATGGATGGAGGATTGGGCCAGATAACTCATCATAGAATGTCCTGCTTCATATAATTTGTTAATGCCCTGATCCTGCAAAGATCTATGCACACTTGTAATCCTATTGACTTCAGTGGGATGAATGGTATGGAAAAAGTTAAGCATGTTTGTATTTCTTTGCAGGTTTGGAAATTAGTTTTTAACTTTCTGTTAGTTTTGCTGAGGGAAGAAATGTATTCTCTTTTGCTGTTGGAGGTTTTAAATGTCTTTGATAAATATGGTACTCTCTCTCTCTTTCCAAAAAAATTGCAAGAGTGGCCAAGTTAAGGTTCTCTGAATAATTAAAATATCTATTCATAATGTCAGACAGTCAGTAACAGAGAGAGAGAGAGAGAAGGATATTAGAGAGAGAGATGTATGTATCCTGGTATAGTGTCTCTGCTTCTTCTAATACTTCAGGAAATAAAGACACATTTCTGAGATCACTGTCTGTCCTTTGCAGGATTTAGGAATGTGTCTGTCAGTCAGCTAGAGGAGAGCGAACGTACCCGTGGGTCAGGCTCTCAAGAGGATTTCACTGAATATGAGCATCTATTAGGTTAGGCAGACCTACAGGGTGGAGAGAGCAGGAAATGCCTAGTGTTTAATGTGGGGTTTTATTAACTAAAGCTTCGAGGGTCATCATTAAAAAGGGAGGCAGCTCTTTCCTATTAAAGTCACCTGGTTTTAAAATGCTTCATAATATGTGGATCTCCCCAATGTGATTTATGGTAAATGAGAAAATGTTGTAAAGAAGTAGGAACATCCACAAGCACATCCTTTTTCATTTTAGCATTTGACTGCTCTGTGATTACAATCTTTTATTAAAGTGCTAGAGGAAACAAGATAATGAAATGAACTCTGAAACATTTTCTGATGCTTCTCTGTATGAAAGACTGTGTTTAAAAATAAATTACAGTTGTAATTGTGGCTTTAGATTTGTCCTGAAGAAACACAGTGTGATTGAGACAAATGGTTCTGACTTTGCTGATGGTATTGCACCATCAGACAGCTTTGACAAGACTGAACAGTTAACTCTTGAAGAACAGTAGGCTAAGTGAAACAGAATGGAATAATAAGCAATTGTATGACATGCTAGTTTGGTATTTAGTGGATGCGTTCTCCAGTTAATACATGTGTGCAACTCGCATTGGTAGTAATGAGAATTACATGCATGTATCAAAGGGAGAAAAGTCTCCAGTTATTGAACAGCTGCACTGTAAAGAACAACAGAAGAGAGTAAGACAGTGTACAGTAATTCGGGAATCTAGGTAGCAAAATCAAAAACAAGAAGCGGTCATGTAAGGCATGAGTTAGTACAGGGCATTTCATTTATGTAAAATTTACTCCTGATGTGTGTGTAGATCAGTACTGAGTTTATGAACCCTCTTTGGCATCATTTCCTCTTCCATGAGTCTCTTTTTCTATGCTTTAATTTTTCATTTCAATTTACTCCTTAGTCCTTTAATCAAGTCACATGTGATTTGCAGAGGGATCTTACCAGGCAAAGACAATATAGTGGGAGTATTCCTCAGGACTTCAGAGATGCGACCATAGCTACCCTATACAAAAATAAAGGCAACAACTCTGTTGGTGGCAACTACCCCGCTATCTGCTTGCTATCTGCAGGCAATAAAATCCTTGCTTGTATTTTGCTCAGTCAGCTTGTCAAAACAGCATCAGAGAGGTGTCTTCCAACACTACTCTGCGCGATGGTTAGGCCTCAACTGGAATATTGTGTCCAGTTCTGGGCACCGCATTTCAAGAAAGATGTGGAGAAATTGCAGAGGGTCCAAAGAAGAGCAACAAGAATGATTAAAGGTCTTGAGAACATGACCTATGAAGGAAGGCTGAAAGAATTGGGTTTGTTTAGTTTGGAAAAGAGGACATGATAGCAGTTTTCAGGTATCTAAAAGTGCGTCATAAGGAAGAGGGAGAAAACTTGTTCACCTTAGCCTCTAAGAATGGAACAAGAAGCAATGGGCTTAAACTGAAGCAAGGGAGGTTTAAGTTGGACATTAGGAAAAAGTTCCTAACTGTCAGTGTGGTTAAACACTGGAATAAATTGCCTAGGGAGGTTGTGGAATCTCCAGAGTAGGCTAGATAAATGTCTCTCCGGGATGGTCTAGACAGTATTTGGTCGTGCCATGAGGACAGGGGACTGGACTCAATGACCTCTTGAGGTCCCTTCCAGTCCTAGAATCTATGAATCTATGAAACACCCAATATTGATTTATATCAGGTTAGAGTACCACAGACATGGTTTTCATTGTGAGACAGACTCAGGAAAAATGCATTGAACAAAACATGGAATCATATACTGTCTTCATTGAGCTAAAAAAAGCATTCAACACTGTGAGCAGAAATGGCCTCTGGAAAATTCTGCAAAAGTTTGGCTTCCCCACCAAGTTTATTACCATATGTCAATTCTATGAAGAAATGTGTGGTCAAGTGCTCTCAGGTGGTGGCCTCTCTCAACCATTCACCATAGCTAATAGGGTGAAGCAAGGCAGTGTGTTGACAGTGGTCCACTTTAATCCCTTCTTCGCAGAAATGATGAAAAACTCTTCAGACTCTGAAGGTTTTCTGCAAAGACAAAAGTCCTTGAGGAACTCGTATGTGAAGCCCTTTTTGCAGATGATTGTGCTCCTTTCAGTTATAGTGAAAGTGACCTACAGCTTAGCCTTTAAAGGTTCCCAGAGGCAACTAAACAGTTTGGTCTTACTTTCAGCCCGGAAAAAACAGAAGTCCTCTTCCAACCAGCCCCATTAATCAGTGCCACTGAACAAAACATCACTGTCAATGTACAAAATTAAAGAATGTCAATAACTTTATATACCTTGACTGTACTCAAGTGACACTTTCCTAGATCAAGAAATATCAAACAGAATACAAAAGGCAAGGCTGACTTCTGGAAGACTTCATCATAGGATACTTAACCAGCATACTATCAAACTGTCAACAAAACTGATATACAATGCAGCTGTGATAACATCCCTTTTTATATGTGCGTGAAACATGGAAAGTTTATCGCAGACACATTAAGCAACTTGAAGAATTTCACCTGAGCTATCTTCACTCTGTTCTGAAGGTCCAATGGGAAGACAAAATGTCAAACACTAACATCCTTGAAAAAGCAAACACAACCAGCATCAAAGCAATGATTATCAAAGCTCAGCTTAGATGGACAGGTCATGTTATCAGAATGGGTGATGACAGATTCCCAAGAAAAGTCCTCTACAGTGAGCTGAAATTTGGAAAATGCAGGAAGAGTGGTCTATATAAATACTTCAAAGACACCCTGGAGCAGAATTTCAACTCACGTGGCATAAATATTGATAACTTCAAAGACACAGCCAAGGACAGACCTCAATGGAGAGCAGCTCTCAATAAAGGTTGCAAACATTTTGGGAAAGACAGATGAAAAAGACTGATTTAAAAAAAAGGGTCAAGCATCATGCCAAGTCTTTAGTGGGAGCCTGCACATTCATATGTAACATCTGTTTGTGATCTGGATCCTCGCTGATCAGACTATATAGCACAAGAGAACACAAGACACGCTGTGGCATCATCATTGGCTATGATGGACAGCCATACTCAAGTCCTGTATGTTTGATGTGTAAAAATTCATGTTCAGAAAAAAGTGAAAAGAAGCTGGGATGATTAATTCATCAGTTATGACTAAGACGAAGAGAGAGATTTTAGCAAGACACTTGTTCTGAAATAGAAACCTTCCAAACAAAAAATGTCAATCACATGAGATTTAATTAATTTCCTGATAGCAATTACTTACATCATGATCCTACCCCACTGATGTTATTAGGAGTTTTGCCATTATTTTCAATGGAAATAGGATCATGCCTTTAGGCCCTGATTCAGGAAAGCACTTAAGCATGTCCTTAACTTTAAGCATATGCTTAAGTTTTATTGGCTCCAGTGGGACATAAGCACATGTATAAAGTTAAGCATGTGCCTAAATGCTTTCCTGATTAGGGATACTTTACTGAATTGTGGCCTTAAGGAAGATTCTTGTCACTAGCTACCAATTAAGAAGTCAGAATTTAAAGAAAGGATTGAATGACGATAAACTAACGATATTATAGGGAAGAAAGCTGACATAAGGAAGAAATGTGATATGTATTCCAAATAAAGAACTGATGAATCAAGATGTGGCCAAATTTGGACAGAAGAGAAGTCAAGGTGGTTTAAAAGTAATCTTGATAGTGAAGAACAAACAGTAATTGATTCAAGTTATTGTGACACATGAAAGCTATGTGATAATATTGGATGGGAGAGATAAGTTGCCTTCTGTTTCTCAAGGAGTGGGAGTTCTCCCAGTCTAAAGTAAGTCCTCTAATAATTATCTGAAAAAAAGCAAGTGCATCAATTAAAACACTCTTTTGAAAGGAGCTAATTTAGGTTTTTAAAAATTGTTTCTGTGACAAGTATGATTTGATCCCACTTTTTCAGTTGTCTGTCTTTTTGTTTTAGTAGGTATGTGCATATTTTTGTTTAATGTTCCAGAGCTTCTTATAAAATTAGTAATTGTTAAGGGTTTACATATCTTTGTCAGTGCCCAAAGCGATAAAGGGTCAAGGGAATTCCCCCTTCTCCATGGAGAATTTTCTTTTAAAAGAGAGATCACATAAGACTTGGTTTTTTTCATCATGATAATCTTTTCTCCTAGTGAGAGCAATTCCTACACACTAAGAACCTTTTCCTGCTCAATATTTCAAAAGGGCATTTAGTAATGAACCTTCATATCTAAAAAAGGGCTACATATCTGTTCAGTAGATGTGTTGCATGTCTATTTGACTTTAGATGTCCATGCTCCAGAGCTGGAGAACTTTTTCCCATAGCGGTACCTGTTGTGCGACACACGTGCCCTCTGCACACTCATGCCACCAGCTAAGAGCATAAATGGACGGAGACATTTTGATCCCCTCAGTTCCTTCACACTGGAAGCCAGTATTTGAAGTGACTCCAATTAGGGGCGTGTGCGAGGAAGCAGGGGCATGGCCCCCCCAATCAGTGGGGGCACAGAACTCCTCCAGGGTGGGGAGACTGAGCTCCTCCTCCTCTCCCTAGGGCCACGGGGGGAGAAGGGGAAAGCCAATTGCCACCAGAGGATGGGGGGAGAGCCAGCTCCTTCAGCCATGAAGGGCACAGAAAGTGCCCCTCCAAATGCGGCCAAATTTTTATTCCTGTGCATGCCTCTGACTCCAATATAGAGGAAAAAGAAGGTGAGTCATGGAATGGACACGTGCAACACATCTCAAACAGTTTCTGAACACGTATGTATCAGTTTTTTCCTCGTTGAGTGCTTGCACATGTCCATTCCACTTTAGGTGACTCACAAGTGGTTCCATATGGAGATGGTATTGGAGTCTGTCTAAACAAGGACTGAGGCATTACTCTTCCAAACTTAGCATCACCCCTAGTGGCCTGGGAGATTGCATAATGAGTGCTGAATGTATGAACCAAAGACCAGGTGGCAGCCCTGCAAATGTCAGTAATGGGAACATGATCCAGGAAAGCTGCTGAAGGTTCTTGAGCCCTTGTAGGATCTTTAGCAATGCCATAGCACAAACAAACGCAGGAGGAGGTCCAGGACGGTATCATCTAGCAGGTAACAGGCTTTCCCTTCATTCTATTAGCAAAAAGGACAAATAGTTGAGGGGATAATCAAATGCCTTAGTCCTGTCCAGGTATAATGGTGACGCATTGTGGATGTTCAAAGTAATTTTTCCTCATCTTTGTGAGAGTGAGTTGTTGTGGAAAAGGTTGGCAAGTATGTAAACAGAGTCATATGCAAATTGGAAATTACCTTAGTAAGAAATTTGGAGTGCAGACACAAGCTAACTTTGTCCATGTAAGAACCATATGAGGGGAGTGTAACAAGGTTGGCTGCCACCTTAACATCCCCTTGGGGCTAGGGATCACACTGCAGCGCTCTGCCTCTTTTTCCCTTTCAAGGCCACTTAATAACTAATTCAGTCCAAAGGTAATTACAGCCTTTCCCTCCTGGGTCTAATTTATTCAGTCCTTACACATCAGGCCTCTAGGCCCTAACCCCAGTTCAGTGTCTTTCTCCCCTTAGGTAGGGAGTCATGAGTCCTTCTTTGCAGAAATGAGGTCCCAATTCAGTTTCTCTCTTTCTTTCTGCTCCCTCTCCTCCCAAGCTGTGAGTAAATACTTTAAATAGTCATTGGGCCAGGAAAAGAGTAAGAATGGCTCTGTTGCTTGGTGATTAGGGCACCCACCAGAGGTTGGAGTCCCATGGTGTGGGGCCACTGCTCCAATCACTCTTTCATTATTTATCCACAGTGGAATAGCTTTAACAGGAGAGATTGGGGAAGCCTCGTATCTGACTATCCTGTAGCTCAGTGGTTGGAGCCCTGCTCAAATCCTTTCTTACCCATTAAGCAGAGGGGAGAATTAAACCTTGGTCTCCCATATCCTAGGGGAGTGCTTTAACCAGTGGACTAAAAGTTATCAGGTGGGTAGTAGCATCACAAGGAACTAATTTGATACATCCTACTGGCTACTGTGGGAAAGCTTTATTGAAGAAGAGACTCAGTAGAGTCTTGGAAAGGTTCTAAAGGCAGTCAGATTCTGGACTAGTTCTATCTCCTCTGGAAAATCATTCCACAGTTGAATTCCTCTTCAACTGAGAACCGTTTTTCTTCTGACTTTCACGTTTCATCCTCAGCTTTGTCAGATGCATTTTCCCAGGAGAGGGCAGTTGTCTTGGTATATCATGGAGAAGATGTGATCCCTGGTGTAGTTGCATCTTCACACTTGATGGCTTTGTAGATTAGGACCAAGACTTTGACGTGGCACTGGCAGCAGATTGGCAGCCAGAGGAGAAATCAGAGCACAAGGGTGACATGTTCATAGTACCTGAATCATTCTGCACAAACTGGGCCTCTACATTGCTTCCACTTTAAGACCTGAAGATAGTAAGCTGCTGTAATCAATTCTTGAGATAACAAATGCATGGCTCAGAGAATGGGTAACAGTTCCTAGTAAGCTGCAATGGAAGAAGATATTGTTTTCCCTGGCGTTACCTGCTAGTCTAAGCTTAGTGAGGAGTCAAACAGGAGCTTGAGGCTTCACATCACTTTGAATGATGTAAAAACCAGTTTTAGTTGAACTAGTGCAACTTTTGTATATGAACAAGGACTCAGGAAGATAATTCTGCATAAATTTTACATTCATGTATACTCAGTTTATGGTTAGAATTTTTTTTCTACAACTGTAAGGGCTTGAAACTTACTTTTAAAAAAATCTTGGGGTTTGCAGAATCTAAATCTTTCAAGTGGGCCAGATCCAGCCTACACACTGGATGTTTAACACCGGTGATGCTGGTGCAGGACCTTTGAATCTTTTAATTAAGACCTAAACTAATATCTTCCAAATTGTATTCAATAGCCTGGCTGTTGGTTACTCACAGAATCATTCTGCACATGTAATCAAATCTCATTGCCCAGCAGTAAGTACAAATGATTGCCAACTATATTTTAAAATGGTACCTTGCAACTGCAAAGATACAATTCACTATACTTGTTCTGTTTCAGAGAGAGATGGGCTCCCATTTCAGTCTTATGAGATAAGATATTTTTCTAAAGAGACAAGTCTGTAATAAGCCACTATAGTCAAGAGGCAGGATGATCTCTTTTCTAGACTGGAAGATTTCTTACTGTAGTTGAATGGAACACAGCAAAAGAGTAGGATGAGGTTTGATATGCATCCACTATGGCAGCTGTAGGCAGACAACAAAAGTTATGAAGTAAAGCCATATTTGTCACTATTCCATTTCATAGCGTGACATCACACCATCACATAAACTGCCCTGAAGGTTAATGGGACAGCAGAGATATTTTTAGGAAAAAGATCAATTCCTCAAATATACTTACTAAATATTAGCTACACTCATGTATGAACACCATGAGGGTTTGATTCTGTGCTGTTGTACTGCAGCAAAACTTCCAGTGAATCCAATGAGAGTTTGCCTGTGTAATAACTGTAGATAGGGCCCTTGATTTACTGTAGCAGGAGTGGTAGCATAAGCTTTTATATTCTAATGCTGTTGTCATTTGATTATAACTTCCATATATTGACATTTTTCAGGCTTTTAGCATTTTTCATGGACTTTGGCTTCATTATCAACTGTCCCTGTATGGGAGATCACTCACCTATGCATTTTCTTCACTACATGTGGGGGGAAGTCTGTCTTTCTCTAGACAGGTTTTGTGTCTTTCAGAACTCCTATTTCACCAAGTTCTGTTTCCTGGTCCAGTCCTTAGCCAGACTGTTCTCTGGCTTTTTGTGGCCTAATTTAATTCCCAGGGCATAATTTCATCTGCCACCAGGCTTTTCTCTTCCAGCATGGAGATCTCTTGAGCACATTCTGCTGCTCCCATCAATCTAGGCATCCCTGGCATAGAAGAACTCCCAAGGAATATCCCTTCTGATAGGGAAGCCTCCAGGTTTTTAATATTGCAATAGTTTGCAGGATTCCTAATCTAGAAATATTGGGCTTGCGGATTTAATATGAACTGACAATTCTGTCATCAAAACGTGTAGTCCCCAAGAGCACATGTAGGACACAACCTGGACAGATGATGAGAGCTCTCACATTCCTCTAAAAAGGTGCCTAGCACATTAAAGAGTCAGGGCCTTAACCTGCTGTACAATATTCAAGCCAAATTTCAAGCTTCAGCCTTCAGACATTTTAGCTGTAGTCTTATTTTTAAAAGTGTGGTTGGAATTATTTAAAAATGGGGAAAATGTACTTTTTCACTCTCATAACTAAAAAATGGTGGAAGCTATTTTGCTCTCAAACTTTCCTCCAAAAGGTCTGAGCGTGTGAAATTAGGGATTGAAATGGGAAATGCTTTGCAAATGGCAGCTGCTACTATATATAGGATGAAATTCTCTGTTGGTGAAACCCCATTGACTTCAGTGGATTTACACCAGTGAAGAATTTGGCCCACAGCGAGTTTTCTAGTAGTATTTGTACAATATATATATTTTTTTACCTAAACATGTAATTGTGTTACATTGGGTAGAGGATTTAACATTTCAAATTTGTTTTACTAAGTAACACTCCTTTGGAGCAGGATGCAAAACATTATAGCTATACACAACAAGTTCTTCCAGCGATTAAAAAAGACCTGCCAGACCCAGTGTCAAGTGTGATAGAGTTCATTTTCTATAACGATTCCATTGTTAATTTTTTTCAGGCAGCTTGATTCTTATCCTTGAAAACAAGATCAGATTATTTATCTAGGCTAATGAACATTTCTAAATTGGGAGTGGAAAACAGATAAATGTGATGCATCACATATAAAGGGGCAGATTGTGTTTTTCCATTAGTTTTAACAATATAACTACAAAAATTAGGAAAGATTGACATAGAAAGTATTAATCAATTTAAAAACAAAAATGAGGCAAGAGTTCTGTTAGGGTCATTTCACTCATGGCAAATCCATGTTAACCAGAACTGTGCATAAAATCAATTCTTGCTCATATCATGTGAACATGAGTTTCCTTACCATGTGTGGAAAGGGATGACCCATGCAATAAACTAATTTACAAAACTAGCAGAACAGTTTCATAGCATGGTTTATACCACGTATGTAAATATATGGATTTTGAAACATGGTCCTTACTTATGCTCTTTAAGTGTGAGTACAGACAAGATCCAATAATGGAATATGGTGCTTTTAACCTCTAGTTCAGGGGTCAGCAACCTTTCATAAGTGGTGTTCCAAGTCTTCATTTATTCACTCTAATTTAAGGTTTTGTGTGCCGGTAATACATTGTAATGTTTTTAGAAGGTCTCTTTCTATAAGTCTATAATATATAACTAAACTATTGTTGTATGTAAAGTAAATAAGGTTTTTGAAATGTTTAAGAAGCTTCACTTAAAATTAAATTAAAATGCAGAGCCCCCCCCGGACCGGTGACCAGGACCCGACCAGTGTGAGTGCCACTGAAAATCAGCTCATGTGCCGCCTTTGGCACGCGTGCCATAGGTTGCCTACCCCTGCTCTAGTTCACCAGTTTAGTCCAGGTTGATAGTGTACAAAAGTCATTACCAACTAATGCCTCTTTGGTGGCTTAGGCCTGGTCTGCACGCAGGTTTTGTACCTAACTCAGTTAGGGGTGTGATTTTTTTTTTTTTTTTTTACTGATATAGATACAATGGCACAACTCAAAGCATAGATGGAGTAATACCAGTATAAATGTGCCTTAAACCTGTATAGCTTATTCATCTTCCCATATAGGAATAAATAAACTAGACCCTAAAGGCACATTTTACCTGTATAATTGCATCCATAGACTTGGAGTGGTGATAGGATTGTACTGTACCTGTACAGTTAAAGTGATATAACTTTTGTAGGTAGACAAGGCAGATGAAATGAGATGATATACTCAATTGTAAATGTATCCATATCACAAAAAACATCTTCACAATTGGTACTAACTGATGTTTGCAGGTATGTTGAGTTCCCACCCTGCTCTGAACAGGGTCTACACAAAATTAGTTGACATTTATTTGCTTCCTGGGGTTTGGCTTTATTGATAAATCACAGAATTACAAACACTTCAGCCTAAGTGTTCTCCTCAGGCAGTGTTGTTCTATGAGTTTCCTTGCAGAGATCTCTCTGACCTAAAACCCAGTTCTTTTTACCCAAATTGCCACTCCTGCTTCCCTTATTATCCAGGGTGGCATTAACGAGCTGTACCTGATGCAGTCAGCACTTTCCTGGAGGATTCTAACACCCGCTGACAGGGTGGGGAAGCAGAAGAACCTGTCCATATGGTACAGTGCCCTTATTTGTAGTTTTGTTAGAGAACCCAATGATTGAATGGATATGGAGACTGTACGTATCTTTTGAAACAGGCTAACTAGAACAGGTTTGAGGCACGGAACAGGAGACATGATGTGCATGGTGACTCTCTGTGTTGTACCTGTCTAAGAACTTGGTTATTGACATATGACCACAATTTGAGGTCTATAAAGGGAACAATGGAGCTGACTGAGTTGGTGTAGGAAAAGTTGAAAAAAAGTTCAATGCAGGCTGTAGCACCTTATTCTTATTTCTTTCCTCAAAGTATGTTGGGAATACAGAAACACTGAATATGCAAATGATACTGAAAATATATTTGACTTTGCCACCTGGACTTCACTAAGACATGCCATGCATACCAGTCATTTCAGAGCTACCAGCTTCTAAATATTTAATTACATGTTAGCTTTAAATCTTTGTCTAAAACAGTTAATCACAGAACTGTAGCTGACAGAAAATATCTGTTAAAATTTTGATGCTGACATGAGACAACACGTTTTTATTTCAACTATAACAGATGGCATTTACATTCCAAACTAAGGCTCCATTATGCACAAATGTTAACATGGGAACATAGGAATTGTACGCTGGATCTAACCCATGATCTATCTAGTACTGCATTCTATCTCCAGCCATGAACCCCAAAGCATGAGGTTTAATATCTCTCTTCATCACTTTATTGGCATTAATGGTTATAACTCTGGGTATTTTTTATATTCATATAAACGTCCAATCTCTTTTTGGATCTTGCCAAGTTTTTGGCCTTAATGACATCCCATAACAATGAGTTTTACAACTTAATTATGCACTGTGTGAAAAAAGTATTTCCTTTTATTGGTTTTTACTTTGCCACCTTTAAATTTCACTGAATATCCTCTTCTGCTTTTGCTATGAAACAGGGAAAAGCAAAGCTTCGGATCTCTATCTTATTCATTCTTTATATATACCGTGTGCTCTCTTAGTCATCTCCTTTCTAAGGAAACAATCAAAAAATTTTCAATCTCTCTTCATTTGAGTTTTCCCATACCCCATATCCTTTCCCATTGCTCTTCTCTGTACCCCCTCTTATTCTGAAATATTGTATGTCATTGAATGTGTCTGTAACCTGTCATCCTTTTGGGAAATAGGAACTGTCTCAAAAACCTTAAAATAAGTGACTGGAATGGACGAAGAAAGACCAAGCTTTGCTGAGGGTTAAAGTGTCCCCATCAAAAAAAGTCACTTCTCAATTCCATCCCTTTTGATTTAAATTAATAGCTGCCCAGTGGTACTTCTTTGCCTACATATTTCACCACACAGGTCTGGTCCTTTGGCTTTCTGCGGATGCACATCAATAACATTAATAATACCTGTGTGCAAACAGAGGCATAGGAGTAGGAAGCAGCCTGGGTGTGAATTAAAGGCACAAAAACTTGGTTGCATCTTCTGATTGTATTTGTTGTTAAAATCTGTGAAGTTCATTTCCTGTCCTGTCACCTGATCACTCTAAAACCTGAATATCCCTCTCTCAAGCCAACAACGTTTTTTTTTTTCAGTTGTGAGAGACCTTTAATATAACAGAAGCAGTTACATGTTTTTGAATCAAAAATAGTTGCCCATAAATATTCAAACAGTGTGTATAGTATGTTAATTTTGGACCTAAATATTTTGTGAGTGAACTACATTTTGGGGGGGGGGGGGAGGGAAGGGGGACGGAAATGTTCCTGGGCGCACATGGTTTGTTTCAGGCCAAAACATTTTTGTCTTCTATGACTGAGTTGTAAGCCTTTAAAAACAGATTTACAATGGAAGTGCTGACAGGCTAACTCGATGTTGCTATAATGTTATACTCACAATATCCAATTCTCTTTTGTAGTCACACAGTTCAGTTATAATGCATCCTGGGTAGTTCTGTGAGACATGTTGCTCTTCCAGGCGTATTCAAGGAATACAGCACCACAACATCCTCTTGTGTGCACTTAGTAAAAAGAAATAAGCAAGGCTGAATAGTTCTGAACCATGTGGTGTACCAGCTTGCTCCCTCAGTCCTGCCAATTGTATAAAAATTATTTGGCAGTCAAGAACTGTATCTTGCTGAGAGGGTGCTTGCTAGCTTTATGTGATGCTCCTTTGTGAAAGGTCATGCACAGGGCTGTCCTTAGGCATACGCAGCATGTGCAGCTGCGTAAGGCACCCGAAAATTTGGGGCACCATTCCCCTTGCTGGCCACTGCTGTAATCCTCTCTTCTCTGGCCCCTCCCCTGTGCTGGGCCAGAGGGCTTCTCTCTGCCCCCAACCCTGCCTCCTCCCTACTTCACTCCTCAGACAGCCAGTCAAGGACTCCAGCTTCTGACTATGCTGTCTCGGCCCTGGGGAGCCCAGAGTGGTGCAACCAGTCACTGGCGGTGGCCCAGTCCACTGCCACCCGGAGTGGAGTCCCTCTCTGGTCCCTGCCTGCCTGCCTGCCTGCGCTGCTCAGTATCCGGCAGGGGCCAGGACAGGAGGAATGAAACTTCCACTGTCTCTCACACTTCCCTAACACACACACACACACACACACACACACACACACACACACACACACATGCACACACAGACTGGCTCTCACACTCACATCTCATGAATCACAGTCCCCCAATACAGATTGTCATACACACACAGTCTCATACTCCCCAACACACTCTCTGTCACACAGTCCCCCAACACACAATCACACACCCACACACTGACTGGCTGGCTGGCTCTCTCTCTCACACTCACACACACACATGTATTATTATTGCTATTACTGCATGTTACTTCCTGTCAAAATGCTCGTGGTGAGCCAGGAGTGGCTAGGGGCTGCAGGAAGGCTGGGGGCTCTGGGAAGATGCAGCCCCCATGTGATAGCACGAAGCCTGCCTGGAGCCACTGCCACGGCATTTGTGGCATACGAAGCTCGGTATGTGTCAGCAATGGTGGGTTCTGGGGGTCCACGGGTGGTGGTGGTGGCTGTGCCCCCTCAACACATTGGGGTCAGTGGTGCCAGCTGAGGAGTGGTGCCTTCTGTGGAGTATAGATGAACCAGTTTAATGTAAGCAGAGTAAGGATGAGCTCTACCCTGATATCTGGTGGTGAATTGTGGCAAGTTGTGGAAAAGAACTTCCAGGGCTGGTCTTGTTTGCATAGGCACACCCACCCCACCTAGCATGAGCCCACAGCTGCCCAAATGGTCACTTTGGCTGCTGAGGGGTCCCCAATTTCTCTAGTATTGGGGCAGGAAGAGTAAAGTGTTGTTACCCTGATTATGTGACTCAAGGCCAGTGGAACTGTTTTATGACAGAGGGACTCACCATCAACTAGGTAGCACTTGCTAGATAAGGGACATGGGTTCCAATGCCTAGTGACTGGAGAGAGGCTGGGGACAGGTATTTGTACTTAATGGTATGAGCCCCCTTTTGAGGGTCTGAAACACTAATTGCACTTTCTTTCTCCACTGTTGAACAGCAGAGCTAATTTTGATTCTATTAAGAGTCTACTTACAGGTTGCTTTGCTGAATTCACTTTGGGCTAAGGGTGCACTAGTACTGGGGCTCCCCTACTACAAGATGAAATCACAAAGAGCTGAGATCACTGAGTGCTGTGTTAACCAGTGGGTGAGCCTGAAGATATATTGCTAAGCAGCTGGCAGAGCGGAGCAGTTTGCGGGATGGTTGGAGTGGCCCACGGGATGGTGAGTGGAGTGAAGCAGTGTGGAGCAGTTTGCAGGACGGTTGGTGTGTCCCGCAGGACAGCTGGAGTGGAGTGAAGCGGGGTGGAGTGGGATAGAGTGGAGCAGTTTGTGCGACGGCTGGAGCGCCTCAAGGGATGGCTGGTGGAGTGAAGTGGCTTATGGTGAAGGGTGCAGCAGAATCCCATGGAGAGGCGGGGCAGTTGGCCTTGGACCACGTAAGGTGCCTCTTAACATTCCGCGTTCCCTTTCCCTCCCCATTTCCACCCAGGCTGGGGGTGGGGTAAAACTCTGCAGATAAACTTTTGAACTCTGGGGCTGCACTGACCAGAGACAGAGACTTTTGGGTTGTTGGGCTCAAGAGACTTTTGATGTGTTGGACTTTTGGGACTTTGGGGTGATCTTTTGGGTTGTTGGACTTAAGACCCTGAGGGGAAAAGGATACTGCCAAACTTATTTGGGGGTGGGTCTTTTGCTCATGGTTTGTGTTATGAATCCTGTTTGTGGTGTTTCCCCAACATAGTGCCACATTGTTTCCCTCCTTTATTAAGAGGATTTTGCTGCACTCAGACTCCGTCCTTGTGAGAGGGGAAGTATGGCCTCTTAGAGTCGTCCGGGGGGTCACTGGGTGGGGGCTCGAGCTGGTTTTGCATTGCGTTATTGAAACAGAACCCCTAGATACTGATCCTGGCCCTTGTTGCTGCCAACTCAGACGGGCAGAAGGGTTACATTAATAATACTGTGTAGGGTCCCATAAATCCTAAGAATGGCCCTGGTCATACAGCATGTTTAAATAAGTATAAAATATTCTCAGAATAGTTTTCTGTCTTGGGTAATAATTTCCAAACACACATTTTTAACCATGTTCCATGAACCACAACTTTTTTTCCTTCCAAGATCAAAGAATGATTTAGGGAAAAAAATAAAATAAAAAACCCTTTCACTCAGAGGATCTCAGACATCTTTTTATCTGGCAAATAGCAAACTAACTACAGTGCCAAACTCCTTCAGAATTGGAAACAATGCAATGTTCCTCCTAATTATGTACTTGGAAACGGAGGAATAAATCTCTTGGTGCTTGTAACCAAGGTGAAATACATAATCCCTTCCTTTCTCATGCATACACTACGTGCTTTTATGCTGTTTCTGGCTCTAAAAGGTTGTAAGATCCCAATAGGGTCTTAGTTTGATCTTGCAGCTTCTGGACTTGAGAATATATTCCTATCCTCCCCTGTAGTGAATTTCACAAGTTAATCACTGGCTTGTTTTGCTGTCATTTAAACAACTTTTACAGAAGGTTTTTACTGCAAATATGAAATGATATCTGTAAACCAGTTTAGCAGTGGTAACTCAGCGACCTCTTCTCATGAACTAGTGCCGCTGCTCTGTAGGTGTCTTAGCTTGTGTTATACAGGTCAGACTAGAAAATCACAATAGTCCCTCATGGCCTTCGACTCTATAAAACTAGTCATCAGTTACTACCTGAGGAATTCACAGTGCCCATACTTGCAATGTTGTGTGTATGCAATTCAACTTCACTGCAGGATCAGGGTTTAAGCCTAATTCCACAAGGTAAGCACAACCCTAGCTTTTATTGTGTGAGTAACCTCATTGACTTCGATGGCATACTCCTCTTGGCTTTAAAGATACCATACCCATCCCCAGCAGCCCAGAGCTGCATTGGCACTTGCAGCACCTCTCTGCAACAGGGCCAAATCCTTAAGTTCTCACTCAATTTTCCCCAGGCAAAACTCCCACTAAGGGGACCAGCTAGCAAGTGTGAAATATTGGGACACTTTTTTTTTTTTTTTTTTTTTTGCAGGGGAGTAGGGGCAGGTATAGTTGACTACATGAACCCAAACCCGTAACACAGGGGATGGTCCTGAATATATCAGTAGGCCTCGTCCCCCTAACAGCCACTGACAGCAATAAGCAGCAGTACCAGCAAGGAGGCAGGCTCACACCCCACCCTGTGCAGGTCGCCTCTGACCCCCCGTGTGCTTTTTACCCCCGGGAGCTCTGGGCTGTCGCCGTCCTCCAAGGACGGGCACCCCCACGCAAGCTGTCAGCACGAGCCGTGCAGCGGGGATCCCGCCCCAGGACGGCTGCAGGCCTGGACCCGGGTGACGGGTCCCCCCCTCACTAGGCAGCGGGGAGACGCTCGTGGGCGAGGGAGGGGGAAGGGCTCCGAATACCCAGCCCGCTGAGGACGTTACAAAGGACGTGCATCACACCCACGCCATGGCTCACGTCATCCCCCACCTCCCCCACACCGCCCGCTCCACGTGCGCCTCCCATCCCCCCCCCCCGTGCCGGGGATTCTCCAGCCCGGCCTGACGTCATTCCCCATGTTGCATCGGTACCGCCCCCTCCCCGCCGCCATGTTGGGGGAGGGGCGCGGTGCGGGCAGTGCGGAGCCGCCCCCGCCGGCAGCAGTAGCAGCGGAGCTAGTTCCTGCGCCGCCGCCGCCGCCGCGCTCTATGGGCCGCGGAGGGACCCGCCGGCTCGGCAGCGCGCTGCCCTTGAGGCCGCAGAAGCAGCAGCAGCAGCCGCCGCCGCGGAGCTGGGACATGAGCAGCGGCTGCGAGCGGCGGCGGCTCCCCGGCTAGCGGGCGCGAGGACATGGTACCATTCGCCCCGCTGGAAGACGCGGAGGAGCCGGAGCCCTGCCACAAAATGGAGCTGTGCATGAGTGGCGGCGAGGTCAGTGCAGGGCTGCGGGGGGTTGGGCGCTAGGCCGGGGGCGGGCGCCGCGCAGCAGGAATGGGGGCGCCCGGCGGGCACCTGCTGTCTCCGCCCCGCTCCCACGCGTGAGTCTGGCTGCTGGGGCAGCGGGCCGGAGAGCTATAGCTTGGAGCCTCTGAGACTATCAGCCCCTACTTGCCTCCCACCCCCGATCTTCCCCCGGGAGTCTGTCTGACCCCTACCACAAGACTGCTCGCCCCCCACCCTGAGACTGTCAGTCCGTATCTGCCCCCTGATCCCATCCCTTAGAGAGCCCACCGGCCCTCCGCTCCGATTTTGTCCCCGAGACCTCCCCAAGACTGTCAGTCCCCATTGTCCCCCATCCCGGTCCTGTCCCCTAGAGAGATCACTTGTCCCCCTCCACCAAGAGACTGTCAGCCCCCATCTAGTCCCCCTGAGAACCTGCTCCCCCTTCACTTCTAGATCCTGCTCCCCCAGCCCAAGTCTAGCAACCCCCCCACTTCAGAATTCTTCTGCACACCCTTCCTTCTCTAGTTCCCCTCAGAGCCTATGTCTGTCTCCAGCCTTGGTTCCTGCTGCCACCTCTGGAGAGCTTGCTTACACTTCATCTGGATGCTGTCCCAAAGAGCCTAGGTGCCCCTCTCCCCTAGATCCTGCTGCCATCCCTTGAAAGCCCACCTGCCCCATCCTGATCTTGCTGTTCCCAGCTGCTGACCCCCAAGAGTCTATCTGCCCTTCACCCATAGATCCGGCTGTGACTCCCAAGAGAGCTCTGCTGTTCCTCATCCTTGTCCTCCTGGCCCCCAAGAGACCACTTGCCCTTCATCCCGATTCTGCTGCCTGAAACAATCCAGCTAGGACCCTTTTGTCCGTTACTCCAGTCCTGCTGCCCTCAGCCACCCCCAAGTGCCTGTCTGTTCTTCATCTTCCTACTGCTCCCAGTCATACTGAATAGATCCTGCATACTCCTCATCCTGGCCATCTTCAGCCACCCCGAGATCCCAGCAACACAGTGAATTTGAACCTCATATCTTGAGACCTACCCACCTTAAATTGTCCCTTAAGTCATCACCCTGAGCCCTGCATTCCTGAGGTCTCAAAGTGCCCATCAATCAATCCATCCCAAAGAATCAGACTTGCCTCAACTCATCCTCTCAACTACTCCCCTGAGGCCCCAGTCACTTCCTAAACCACCCCCATGAACTGTTCCCATCCCCTTCAGTTAGCTGCCACCTCCTTACACCCAGAGCCCTGCAGGTTACTGTTTCTGGGCTCAGCAGGAGCTGACAAACCTCTTCTCTCATGGATTTATACTACCTGTAACACCTGCAAAGTTGTAGCTGTGTCAGCTTTGTGGATGAATTAATGGTCATTGAGTGTGAGATGTTAATTTGGTGTGGTGCGCAGTTCTTTGTATGTTTAACTTAACAATTGCCAAGCTATTAGGTTGTGGTGGAGAAAATGCTGTTTGGTATTGGACTTTCTATAAACTGTCCTGGTAATTTAAACGCTCTTGCTGCTGTTACAGTTTTGTTAGACATTTATTTGGGTTTTTCTGATTGCATAATTTTAGCAATTAGCCTGTGTTTTTGTGCCTGCATCCAGAGGCTACTACCAAATTTCTGATTAAATAACCACAGAGTACCTACCAATTAGTGATTTACAGGGAGAAGTCTGATGTTAAGCAAGGGTTTGGGACCTTAGCAGTTTTATAGTAAAATCAAAGAAGCTCTTGCTAGAGGAGTTTAAATAAAGCTTAAGCCTTACAGTTTCCTTACTTCCTCTTAAACAGAGACCTGGCCAGAAGTGGAGCACCAAATGTGATTTAGCTGCACTGTGTAATTTTAAAATATATATTTAGTATTGTATTTATCTAGTAGTGGGTAACAGCTCAGTATTATTATTTTATGCACTTAAATGTAGAAATCAGAAGTGCATTGAAACCTGGATTTCCAGAGTTGTCAGGTAAGACCGTTGAACTGAATGATCACACATATGCATCTGAGGGATTGATTTACATGTTACACATATGGAAGATGTTTTGTAAGTAAAGCTTCTAAAAACAGATCTCACTCACTTCCTGTGGTACATTGGGCTGTACTTACTGAGACAGTGCGTGCGTCTCTTAAGTACAGACGTACATAAAATATGTCTTGGATATTAAGGGTTTGGAGGGATCCTCCACTGTTTTTGGAGGATCTTGCAGAAGTTATATTATCCGATAATGCAGATTTATACATAAAAAAGTATGGTACTTCATTTCAGCAAGAATACCAGAGGGAGCCTTTAACTCTGTTTTTATCCAGACATCCACTGTAACTATTATAACAGTTATTTTTCTAAATTACTTAGAAACATAGACTGTGATTAAGTATTAAATCACTAGCATATTTAAGAGTGTGTACAGCTATAGTAATTACAGTGCTTAGAAACAGCACTCTGTGGACACACTACAGAAAAAGAATAAAATACAACATTCAGTTGCAGGTTGTATAAAGATTGTATTTATACTATGATTTGTTAAAATAATAGAACTGCATCTCAAGCAATAAATCTTTTTTTTTATTCTGAAGAATTTGTGCCATCATTCAGCTTTTTTCAGCAAGTACTGTAATATATCAGTATGTTTTAAAAAGATGAAATTCAAGTGGTGTTATAGGTAACTACATAAACATAAACTTGTACATCTTTTAAATGTATACTTTACATTGTTGTGGTCGCTTATAGTTGGACAAATACTGCAGTTTTTTTTAGCTGACTTTCTTTGACTGTGTTCAGTTGTAGCTTTTCACAAATATTCTAGCACGAGTTTGCTAGTAGCAATATTTGGAGAAGACAGGCTTTAGCCTCAGTGCTCATACTGACTACAGCAGGGCTATGCTATGCTTAAGTGCTTTGCTGGGTTGGGACTAAAGAAAGAAATATGAAATTGACAGTGGCCGTTGCTAGAAACCTGATTCCAAGAGTTATGTCACATGGTATGTTGGCTTTCTGAGCATATGTCCAACCAAAACAGCTCAGATTTCTAATTTTGAATATTTATAACAAACTGTACAATTAAAAGGCCAATAATTGTGTGAAGTGATTCCGTGAATAACTTTTGTAAATAACTAACTTGAGAAATCATGAACAGCTTAGGATGAATCACAAAGAGTAAGACTAATAAACTTTGTTATGACTTCACACTACTCTCTATTAGATTTTTGGATGCACTGTAATTCAAGAACAGAAATTAGTATGCCTGATATTAAAATCAAATTGCATTTGCCGAACAGTCTTTATTTTATATTTTCCTTTTATGTTTTAAATGCATAAAGGACTTTTCCTTGCAGCTGCACTTTCATGAACTAAAAATGCAAATATTTACCATTTTGCAATATACTATTTTGTATTAATAGTACAGTAGCATTTTTAAGTTCTTTTTAGGAAGTCCCTGTTCACTCAGTAACTGGGTTTAAACTGTAGTTTATTTTGAGTTAAATCTTTTTTATATTGGCAAGATTTGATCCTGTATGTAAATGTGTAGAATTACCCTTAGTTTGTACTGCATCATGCTAATTCATGTTTTCGATCTGGAGAGTCTAAATTCTAAAGTGGCCATGGATTCTATGGAGTTGCAAGGAGTTAATAGTGATGACTTTTCAATAACATATTTTTCAGGGCAGGCCATTTACTCTAGTATCAGTGCTCCAGTCTGTTGGGTTAAATAGTTTAAGGTGACCATTCAGAAATTATCTTTGAGAATATGCTTGTTGGCTAAATTTATCTCATGTTTTAAGGTAGATAAATACATTTCCAATGAAATGGCACTTATTTTTTTAACTGACAGTCTAGGGGGGAAATAAAACATTTATTATGGCAAGTACTGTTTCAAGGCATAAAACCAACCTCAGAGGAATTAGAAATACATTTTCCCTATGGATAATTTATTCCACAGTTGCCTACTTCATGTTTTTTCTGCACTTTTCCTTTGAAGCATCAGAGGCACTGGACTAAATGAACTCTGGTCTCATCTGGTGTGGTAATTCTTATGTTCCTGTGACAAAAATGAGAAGTCACTTAGTAATCAATAACATTGTTTCCTATAAACTGTCTTTTTTTTTTTTTTTTTTTTTTTGACGACTGAGTTAAGAATCTCTGTATAGTAGTTTAAGCTTCATAGGTATGGTGAATGAAATATTTTTACAACAGTCAATATACACAAATATTTTCATGGTGTTATATAGATTGAAAACTAAGTTTTTGCTTGTAAATATATATGCAGTAGTAACGGTACACTCATGGGAACTAGAACATGAAAACGACCAGGACACTGTTTAAAGTATCATGTTGGCCATGTCCTTTTTAATATTTCTTCGACAAATGTAATGTCTCTCCCAAGATGAGAACATGAATGGAACTTTGAGAATTTGGCTCTGATCCTGTAGTTTGATCTGTTTGGCCAAATCCCCATTGGAGCTAGTGGAGCTCCATGTGAATGCAAGGATCTGCTTGTCCCAATACAATTGTAGAGTCAGAGCCAGATTCTCAGTTTGGTTCATGCCTTTTTCATTGACTTTTTGGTCCACTTGAATTATGTCTTATCCATTCATTCCAGGTGGCCTTACAGCCAATTTAGGAGGAATCTGAAGGAGAGGTTGTGCCCTGTATTTGCTTCTTTATGATGTATAAAACACCTGAAAGGTAGTCTGAAAGGTAGTGTGACGGTGCTCTTTATATGTACATTGTGATCTTTTTAAAGCTCTTATTGAAAGGGATTTGGTGTCAAATCTTTACCAAAAAACAAACACACACAAAAAGAAACTGCTTTTTATCTACATGTGTGTTCAGGAGCTTTACTTAAATGTGGAACAACATGTTAAATAAAAATAACTTCCTCTTTCCTATCCAGTTTCACGTATGTTTTCTTTGATGTTCTACTTTATTTGTCCATTGACTCTCCCTTGCAAAACAGTCATCAAGGATTGAATTTATGTTAAACAAAAAAGTGGATATTTTTGTGAGGGGAGAGTTAGGACATTTTTCTAATCTTATTTATACACCTTAAAGAAAGAAACAGGTCATAACCTCTTTTTCAGGTCACCTTTATAGTGGCTGTAGTGGCTATGGCCACTTTTTCTTTAAAGGTAAGTCAAGTGAATTTCATCAAGTTACTCATACCAAAAGAGGCTTCTATTTTTTGAAGGTTAATTAAACTTGTAGGATGCCTTTCATTGTGCTTTTATGTATTTCCATAGAGAAATAGTGTAAAATAGCACTAGGAAATCTATTTCACTTTGTGTTTCTAGTTATCATATCTATAACAAATGTTTGACTTTCTCATATTGAAACAGATTAAGTTTTATTTAAAAAAATTCATTCAACAAAACCTTAAATCCTATTGAATATGAACCCCTTCTATTCAAAGGCCCATACCAAAACATACTTGGGTTTTAAAGTTTCTGTAAGATTAGAAGATGCTGTTAACTTCTTGACATTCAGCAAACAGTTGTGATTGTTGTTAAAAGTGGAAAACTTATTGCAGTCACTAGTAGCAAAATGAACATTGTCCTTATGCCCACAATGTATTCAGAACCTCAAAACTAATTGTAAAGAGAACTGTTTTATGTACAAATGCAAGAAGGCCTCCATATTCCTACCAGAAGCTGTAACTCTCCAAGGAGTTGTGCAGATTGGGTCTTTTAGATGTGACATGTTTTTGAACAATTAGATTATATTGAACAATTCACTGATTCTAGAGAAGCTAGCCACATTCACACAGAAGACAAGAGAATTCTGGCATTACTAAGAAACGTAAACAAACAAGTTTACTTCTAACATATATTCAGTTTTCAAGGTCAATCTTTAAAAATATAATTAAAATCAATAGTTTACTAATATTGCATTTTTGTGTTGTGATACTATTCCAGAATTCTTGTAGTACTTTAGCATTTTCTTCTGAGGAGAGTAAAGGGGAATTGAAAGTTTCTCTCTCTGTTTGGAAACGTCACATGAATTAAGAAATGCAAAGAGGTACTTAAATTGGATATTAATCAACCTTTAATCAAATAAAGGTGGTAATATGCAAAATTAGAATTAGTGTTAGCTTCAAAATCCTATGTCTTTTAATTTGGTGTATTACATCTGTCAGGCTCTTCAGGTAACATCTATTAGTTTCGTAAATTGTTTTACCCATGCTGTAAGCTCTTTGAAGAATAGATATGTACATGGGAAAACTCTCTCTTCATTGATTAAAATCCACAAGGAAATAAACCAGAATAACAGAGACCAGAAATGAAATTATTCAACCATAACAAAAGGGATATTTGCTTAAGATAATGCTGTTAGTTTTGGAGAAGGTAAATATGTTATGTATACGAGTTAAGCCTTACTATTTCTGTTGTGCCAAGTCTTTGCATCTTTTTTTGTGGTGCTTATTGTTGTGTCAGTTTGAAACAGTTGTGCATCGCTTTGATTTTGGCTGCTGTTTATAAGACATCCTTTTAAACTTGTTCTTTTCATATTTTGTTAAATACTGAACTATTACTGGTGTACATTATTGGCAGAATATCTAGAGACTAGGCATACAACTGTTATGAATATTGGCAGTCTGGGAAGGTGAATTAAGTACCTAAATTTGTGCTTGGCTGAAAGTTTGCAAGATTTATAACCTGTTTTTAAAGATATAAGAATTGAGAGGCATAGTAGTAGTTTATAACTTGTGAATTGATGTCAGTGCTTAAGCACCACAATAATAGACAACTTTGTGAAAATCAACATACATGACAACAGGTTTTACAAAAATGTCTAAGCATACAAATACTTTTAACAGTATCTTAAACCAGTGAATTAATGCTAGTTGTGGAACTACAAACCATAATAATGGGCATTAGTGTTTTTGTTTACTACTTAAGAAGTTGGGGTAGCTTTTCTTGGAATTGTTTGTTGTGGAGTATGAACCTCTGAAAAGACCAGTGCTGGTTTTTTCAGTTAGATGACTTGAAGTAGTTCACCAGAATAGCTTGCAAGAAACTTTGCTGCAGCTCTGGCTGAAGGAATATCATTATATGCTAGTTAACACAGCTGTCATCTGGGATAGTAACTGATTTACATATTTAGACCTCTTCAGTAAGTTAAGGAACAAGTTAAATACATCCCCATTAACTTTAAATCTTACATGTTTCATTGTCCATCCTCTGTCTTCCAATAACCCCAGTAAACACAGTCATCCGGGTGCTATACTACCTCTTTTCTGCATTTCCATTATGGATCACAGTTTCCTTCTGTACACAGAATACTGTTCTATAAACTACTGTCTTTTCATAATAAAATGGACAAAGAATTTTTCAATTTAAATTTTGCCAATTTTGAGAATGGAATGAATTTTACCAGTAAACTTTGTTAATTTTGACAAAGGATACTTGTGAAATTCATTCCGTCCTTGAAATTGACTAGCAAAGGTGATTTTATTATATTAAAGAATTTGTAGACATTTATTTTTAAAAACAAAATTAAAATAAGTTTGAGTGCATTTTTCACATCCCTGCCCACTGTGAAATCATGATTTATGCAGGGCCCTCTCTATAACTGATATGGGACAAACTTACAGTGCAGCTGCCCCAATCTAGTTAAAGTTTATAGTGTGGAAGGGGCCTTACAGTGTCCTTACAGCTGGTGAAATCCTTGGTTTTGGGCTATTCAGGGATTTAATCCAGTTGTGGGGCCTGGTGAGATCCCATCCATACTTCATACAGTTGAACCTAGATCAGGGACCAAACATTTTATAACTTGCCCTATTAACTTAGTTATATGTATGGTATACAATGGACTTAAGAAATATTAACGTCTTTTAGTTACATAGACTGCTCTGAGCTACACAGCCCAAATCTTCCCTATCTACTTAAATTAAACATATGGTCCTCGTTACTGTAGTATTTAGCATGTCTCAATCTTTAATATAGTGATTCTCTTGATACGCCGTGAGCGGAGGTAATATTGTCCCCATTTTTATGGATAGAGACTGAAGCAGAGAGAGATTAAGTGGAGCAGAAGATTTAACTAGAGTCCTAGGTTCATGTCCTAGATATTGGACCATCTTCTTCCTTGTCTCATCTATCCTTCCAGGTATTGCGGAGGTTCTATTCAAGACTCATAGTTAGGGTTGAGTTCCATATATAGTGACCCTAATAACTTCTATAATTCACTTCCTCATTTGGTCACTTACTATTAGAGCTGGTTAAGAATTTTTTTATATATTTTTTTCTTGGTGGAAAGTATTGATTTTTTTTTTTTAACACAAAACTTTTCTTGGAAATGTATTGGTTTACACAAAACATTTGGAAGGGGGTGAGAGGGAGACATAGAAATAGCCAGTAGCCCAGTGAATGATTGACTTGAACCTGGGTCTTCCATTTCTCAGATGAGTGCCATAACCACAGGCTATAGGGTTGGTCTACTGTTGTAGTTGTTCCACTTTGTATGAATAGTTAAATATTCATTGGGCCAAAGGAAGATTTTTATAGTTGGTGATTAGGCAGAGCAGGACTTGAACCAGCATCTCCCACATCCCATGTGAATGCCATAGTCATTGGGCTGATGATTGTTCTGGGGTGCCCCTTTTTTTTTTTTTTTTTGGCTAAAATTTTTGAAAGGTCTGTGTTTTGTTTCACATCAGAATGAAAATAAATGTCAATCTCAATATTTTGTGAAATGGAATTCCTGCTTTACATCCAGACCTATTTAACATTGTCACGTGAGACTTATACCTACATCCAGTGGTGAGCCGGAGCCGGTTTGCAAGAACCGGTTGATAAATTTAGAAGCCCATGTGGAACAGGGGTGGACAGGCAGGCAAACTCCGGTCTACGGGCCACTTCCAGCCTGCGAGACCGTCCTGTCTGGTCCAACTGAGCTCTCAGCCAGGGAGGCCGAGGCTCCCCTGGCTCCTCCCCCGCTTCTCCCCCTCACAGAGCTGCCGGAGCCCTGGGGGAAGCGTCAGGGCTCCAGTGGCTATTTAAAGAAGCGGGGTGGCAGAGGCAGCTGGAGCCCCGGCCTTTTAAATAGCCCCTGGAGCCCCCCGCTACCCCAGGGCTCTGAGGGCTATTTAAAGGGCCTGGGGCTCCCCTGCTTCTACTTCCCTAGCCCTTTAAATAGCCGCCAGAGCCCTGGGGTAGTGGTGGTGGGGCTCTGGCGGCTATTTAAAGGACCAGGGCAGTAGAAGCAGCAAGAGCCCTGGACTTTTTAAATAGCCCCCAGAGCCCCGCTACCCCAGGGCTTCAGCAGTGGGGCTCTGGTGGCAATTTAAAGGGCCTGGGGCTTCAGCCCCTGCTGGGAGCCTCAGGCCCTTTAAATAGCCCCCTGGGGAAGCCTGGTCACCCTGGTACAGTGCACCGGCTCTTGCCAGTATGCCATATGGGGGCTTACTGGCTTACTTTCACCTCTGGGTAAGGGGGTGGGGCTGCAAGCTCCAACGGCTGCATGGCATCCTTACACAACAGCATGGTAAAGGGGCCAGCTGGGGCTGGGGGGAGGGATTGGATAAGGGGTAGGAAGCGGTTGGAGCAGGCGGAGATTATGGGGAGGCCGTCAGGGGATGGGGAAATGGGGGGGTGGGTAGGCGTGGGAGGCCCAGGGGTCTGTCAAGGTGGTGGTGGATGGGGTTGAGGCAGTCAGGGGACAGAGATTGTGTTGAGTTGGGTAGAGGGTGGGTCCTGGGGGCAGGTAGGGTGATGGGTCTTGGGGAGTGGTGGTCAGGGGACGAGGAGGGGGGGTTGATGGATTGTGGGTTCTGAGGGGGGCAGTGGGGGCAGGACATGGGGTGGGTAGTTGGGGGAGAGACAGGCACATAGGGCTTGTACTCACCACGCTGTTCCCTACCGGGTCTTCGGCGGCGGGTCCTTCACTTGCTCCAGGTGAAGGACCTGCTGCCGAAAACCCAGAGCAAGTGAAGACCCCCTTACCGCCGAGGACCCGGTAGGGAACTGGTTCTTAGGATTTTGGGAGCTCATCACTGCCTGCATCCCCTTCTGGAAGCATGCAAAACCTGTACTATAAGATGGCTAACATATGCAACTCAGGTGACCAGGTACCACAGTGATGACATTTCAGGCAGGGGTACAGATACAATCGATGCATCTTATATAATAAGAACAAGTCACTGTAATAAAAAAGGAAACAATTGCAGCTGAAAGAAACTTCTAGGGGGGAATCTCTGCCTGTGCACAAAAATGTGGAATTTTCCAAACAAATCTCAGGAACTCTAACTTAATTAGCAAGATTGTCAGTAATGTGGCAAGTTCTGCACAGGCTTTATTTAAAAAGAAATGAGAACATGTTTTTCTGATAGTATACTTTTTTGAAAAACCTTTTCAAAATAACTGATGTTTAAATAGACACATTTTATTTAAAACTTCAATGTGGGTTTGTAAAAATCCTACCCCTTTTGCAGAATAAAGGACTGTCTCATCGATATGTCTCTTTGAGAGAATGTTAGGGAAGCTGTAAATCTTAAGTAATATAGTTGCAGTGACTTAGCATGGTCAGAGTGAAGACCATCTTCATGGAAGCATAGTATTTAGCAGAAACTTTTACATGATCTAAATGCAATGTTTTTACCTGTTGTTCCAAACTTATGAGCCCCCCCCCCCTTTATATGTGGTGGCTTTACCTGGCTGACTGTAGATCTTAATCCTGCACCCCTGATGGTATTGCATTATACAATGCCCACTTCTGCTGCTTTTATTTTTCTTTAATTCTGTTGGAAAGACAAAATGAAGAATTTTAAGTAGAGGGGTAATCCAACCAGTTTTTGACCTTTTGAGAATTGGATTCCCTCGTGGTTTGGAATTGTTGTCTACCAGTTGGAGTGCTCCACTTTTGCTCTTCTCTTCTTCTGGATAAAACCTTCAGGCACATTAAAGCAAAACAAACTCACTAAACAAGCTGAGACAACTTTAGTAGTGTTAGAACTATTGTGGCTATTTTTTTTTTTTTTAGGGGCCTGTGATGACACTGAGAGTTTCTCTTGTTGGAGGAGTTATGGAACTCAGGCTGTTGTGTAATGATATTTTACTCTAGTAGATATATTTCAGTCCTGTTTAGCCAAAAGGCTTGATTTAAAGGAAATAAAAAAAAAAACATTAATGTAGTCTCCCAAATTAATACAGTGCACTGCCAACCAGTCACGGGATTCACTGAACCTGTAGCAATTTATTTAAATTAGAAAGCAAATTACACTCTAACTTCATATAGACAGGCAGTTTTGCATTGAAAGGTTGGTTGGACAGTCAGAGCTGTTCATCTGAAAAAGTAAGTTTTCACCATTAGTGTTGTCTTGGCTTATATAATATGACTTTAGTCTTGTCTTTTTGTATGCAGAGGTTTCTTTTTAATCTGTACTACCAGTAATCTAGAGCACATTTTTAAAATTTATACAGTTTGCTGAAAAGTATTGCTGCTGTTAGCTTTTGAGTTGATGATTTAATAGCCTTTTAATAATTACAAAGAAGTTAAATACTGAACAGCTGAGTGGTTCCATTGTCTCTTACTCTGATGGCATTTTTTGGTTCTCCCTAGATATGTTGTTTCCTTTCACAAGTTTCCTGTGAAAGGATTAGCCTGTGTTTTCTAGTTCACATTTCTTTTCTGAAGAGAAATGCACCCAAGGATCTTGATGTTCTGAACTTAATTTTGTCCCCCCACCCCAGTAGATACATGTTGTTTATTTGGTGGGCTAGAATAATTCCTTTATCCTTTGTATATAACAATCAGAAACCTTATTAAAAATAGCTGAATGTATCTCAGTGGATAAGTTACTTGCTAGTAATAACTTTAACTGAAAAAAGTAATCTGAAAAGCCAGAATTCAAGTTAGTATTTGTTTTGTTTTTTCTTTAAGGGTGGGAGTTAGGATTGATATTTTATTTAGTATTTGCCATACTGCATTTTATGTAAGGTAACACATAATGCTAAATATTAAACCTTTGTTGAATGTAAGTAATTCTACAGAATATTAAAAAGCTAGTGACTCATTTTGTCATAATTTTGACTTTTTGTAGGTCAATAGCACAAAGTTTGTGCCCTTGTTTAAAACTACTGAATTGTGGCTTACAGTCCACGGGTTTATTTGAGGATTTGTTTGAGGAATGGTGGTTATAGTTCACAAGTGAATAATCCAGCATTATAGTCTCCAACAACGTCAGACTGTAAAACCAGATTTATAAACTTGAATATTTCTTTGGACTAAAAAGTTGATATATAGAGATAAAACTAAAAGGAAATTTCTCTGTTAAACGCTTGACGAGAGGTTGAATTTGAGGATAATAGAAAATGTTTGTTTGCAACATTTTAGTGTTTAAATTTGCAGTCATGTATCTAATGTGGATCGATCTGATAGCTTATCTGAAAAATATTAGAACTAAATTTTATTTTAAAAGTGCACACTGCAGGTGAGTCAAGTTTTGGTGAGCCAAAAGCTTGTTTTTGTGACGTCTGAGTAGTCAGCTACATTGACAGAGTTCAGTAGATGAAACTATGGTTTAGTAGCAACAACCTTGGGATTTGACATATTCTAGTATTCACTGGGCCCAGTAGAGTGAGTTTTAAAGATAGATACAGAAAGAGAGAATGAACAGAAAAAACTAATACTGTATTGGAGAGACAAAACATATAACAGGAAGTGGCAAATTAAGGTAACTTTACTGTGTATGAGTTGACAGAAATGCAAAAGTATGAATATGCAGGATGTGTGGAAAGTTTGCTGAACAAACAGTATAATAGATTTTGGGGGAAAAATTACATCTAGGTGTTGACCAAAGTTTTCATGCCTGCTTGCCTAAAGTTGAGCTCTTATCAGGCCTACAAGTATTTGGCATGCTTGTAAATCTGGCCACTAAAATGTAGGTGCCTAAATATGGATCCAGGAGCTTAATTTTAGGTAACCAGCTTTAAGTTTTGGCGACACCTTACTGTTGATATCAAAGTGCCTTATAGAACGTCCACAGATCAATATCAAGATCACTAATCCATTGATCGCAGTGATGGCTTGCATACAAAAATGTTGTCTAATAAATGTCTTTCATGGAGAAAGGAATATGTACATCTGTATTATTTAAAACCTCTAAAACTAGTAGTTGTTTGGTTCAGGTATCATATATGGACTACAAAGCCTTTTACGTTCCAGTCGAGATTGATAGTAATACTTGATGCCTTCAGCAGCCCCTCCAGAACAGGGTAGCGTGGAGAAGCTTCTGCTTATACTGAATTGTACTTCTGTTGTGGATGAACAGTGCTCGCTCTCCAGAGTTGTCATTATGGCAATTTTATGAACACTAAATTTACTTAAAAGTAAAATAATAATATAAAATTGAAAAGTCTGATAAATCTCAAGTGGCGGAGTGCACAAGAGAGAAGTTGTACTATGTGTATATGCATGTGCACAGCTCCAGGTAGCATGTTGACTTTCCCCTCTAAGGTTTCTCACTTATAAGACTTTTTGTGTACAGTTCAGTAGCAAGCTGTTTTTAAAAGTGTTTTGGAAGTATCCAGAACCTTCAGGTAGTAGCATAGGGATCTACTGTCTTGAGGAAGTGGAGTGTGTGCATATTGTTAGGAAGAGGGGGCAGAACTGACTAGCATCTGATTAACCAGCGGTCAAATTAAGAGAGATTTGTTTAATGTGAAAAAATCATCTAACTCTGATAAAAAAATATATAAAATAAAAAAAACTAGGAAGAGACTGAAGTTAGCCAAAACCTCAACTTTTGCTCTGAACAGCATCTTGAGTACATTAAAAAAAAAAAGAAAAAAAAAATACTACCGCTTTTTTCTGGGTTGCATCTTGCTAACCAGATTTCAGATTTAGTTTGCATCAGATTTCACTAATTCAAGAATTAAACTCCTAAAAAATCACATGCAACAGTGAAGGAAAAATTGTATTGGTAAACATTCTATTCTTTCTCTTGGTATTTTAGATAAGCCAAAAAGAGTACGTAAAATTTAAAATCTGACTTGTATTTAGCTGAGTAATCTAATGTATTACCTGAATTTTCATGTTCGGAAACAAAAAATTAGTTTACTAACATGTTTCTCATAATATTTATATTATTTAACATTTTCCTGAGTGATGTGTGTGCCACATGAGGGTGGAGATGTGATAATTTCTGTTTTTTTGAATTACATGGTAATTACTATATCAGAATGAATAATTGGCCTCACCCTTTTCACCAGGTTTTTCCAGTTTTTAAATTAATGCATTGCATGTTGAAGCAGGGCATATCCTTTTATTTTTTTGTTTTAAGTTTCAACTGTTAAGCCAAATTTAGTGTTTGTTAGTGAAGGGGAAAAGTTTAACTGCAGGATATCTACATTAGTAATTTTGCAAATGAAATGTGTTTAGTATGTTGACTTACTTTTAGTTGGTTTGAGAAGCTGAAAAAAGTTATTACAGGTGGGGTAGTGTTTTAATTAAACTAGTTTCATTTTCTTCCAAATTGTTTCTGTTAAATCTACACAATATTACTCCTATTTTTCCTTTTTTCTTTTTACATACCAGCTGTTTAAAATGATCTGTTCACAGACAAGTTTCCTTCTCTGTGTCATCTATAATTCTTTGTTCTCAATTTTAAAAATCCTGTAGACCTCAATTCATCCCCTAGAAATGCTAGTACCTCACAAAGTTTGCCAAGCTAAAATTATCTAGATGATTTGAATAATAGCAAATATAACAATTTTAAAAATTGCTTTCAGGAAATGTAGTTATGGAATCTCAAACTATTTTTCAAAATTTTCTAGTACACATAGAATTTATAGTTGATTTTAACTTCTTGATAAATCTAAGACCTGTTCATAATCTTTCCTTCTTAAACGCTAAATTAGCTCATTGGCAAACTACAGTTTCTTAAACTGTGTGGCAGACCTTTCCGAGCAAGAGTGTGGAAGGCACTGTAGGCAATGTCTGACATAAGTGTTATGCACAGCTTCTATTTTAAATTAATCCCCAATCAATCAGAACAACGTACCAAAATTTATAAAGCAGTTTGTTAAATGAATAAGCCGGTGTCTCTTTGTAGTCTGACCTGGTTCGAAATTGCAGCTGTCAAGCCAACAGAAACCCAACTTTCATATTTGCTTATAATATTAATCAGATTAGCAATGAATGTATTTCTGTTGGAATTGTGTTGTAATGCTATTCTAATTTACTCCTGTCTCTAACATTGCTGCTGATGTTTAATCTTTTTTCCCTCCCAGCTGAATGGTCTTAAAATGGTGGATGAGCCCATGGAAGAAGGAGAACCATATTCTTACAATGTAAGTACATTTTGATGAATATAGTATTGGATGCTTATTGCTTGCATAGAGCCGGGGGGAAGTCCATTTAAAAAATTTACCTACTGTAGGAATTGTGCACCATGGTTTGAGCCACAAAGCAAGCAGTATAAACAATTGTAGATGACTGACTGAGGCTGCCTTCTAGTTGGAGGCCAGGTTTAAACCCAGCCCCTTTCCTAATCTTTCATTTCTGTGAGATGATCTCAGCTGTTGATTTTACATTAGAGACATAATAGAGCAAAGAGATTAATTCTGATTTTCTGATTCCAAAGAAAAAAGCAGGCCTGCACCCCATTCTTGACTTTTGAAAGCTGACTAAGCATCTCAGGAAGATGTTTCATGTTCATTTTTTTTCTGGAAAATGTTATCCCTTCTCCAGATTAGTAGAATGGATTATGGCCGTCCGTTTCAGCATAGCTTCTTCTGGGCATTCTCCTGATCAAGGCGTGAAAGTATACATCTTGCTCCCAAATATTGCTCAGAAACACGCCTAGGATGTGTATCAGATTTAAACTGGGCAACAACCATTTCCATTTTATGATGTTATATCTTGTGCTGTCTGCATTCCACAAAGTTGTTCACTTAATATCTGGTGATGGTGACTGATCATCCTTATCCTCATAAGTAACATATAACCTTGCCAAGATGACTGACTCATAAAATCTTCATTTAAGTCAAGGTATAATGCCCCCTTTTCAGTTCTTTGGGGTTAAAGGATAAGGTAGAAGAGTCCTGTACTGGGCTTGACTCTGCTGTTGATATTTATAGGTGCAATTCTTGAAGACACGTGGAGTGAATCTTTTGTTCACCATCCTTGAAAGCTACATATCTCATGTTTTATTTCAAAGCAAGCATCTGAAGTTTGATAGATGTTTTTCTTATTGGAGACAGAGCTCATTTTCAATTATTTCTCTACACCTCATTGCTTCTCAAGGTTCTGAGGAAGATTCTCAGCTCTTTCTGTAAAATGGGCTTGTAATAAACGTCTGTCTCAAATCTGGACTTAGAGTTCAACATCTGAGTGTTTACTGTGAATCTCTCCCAAGCTTATACCCAGCTTGGATTTTATCTCGCTGCCACCAACTAGGACTATTTAGGGTTCCTAGTTACCCCGAGTCACCCCAGCCTTTCCCTGGGGGACCCCCAAGACCCAGAACCCCTGGGTCTCCCTATCTCAACGGGGGAAAACAAGCTCTTCCCCTTGTGCTCCTCGTATCTGCTCCCCCGCTTCCCCCTCCCTTTCCCTGGGCGATGCATACTTAACTCCTGAAGGCAAAACAAAGGGAAATCACCCTCTCCTGAGGCGATGCATTCAAATCTAGTAAAGCTAATAAAAGAGATTTTCCACCCCCCTTCCTGTGCCTCACCGGAGAAAACCCAAAAACCTCAGCCAGGTTTTAAAAAGAACTTTATAAAAAAGAAAGAAAATACAAAGCAAATTACTGCATTAAGAGATTCAATCAGCGCTCTTGCTTATAAGAAAATAGGGATAAACAGTCTGATTTAAAAAGATAGCCAAATTAAACCAGTCCAGCACATCAACACACATGTAAATACAACACAAAGCATATAACAGCCTATTTGCCTTGTTGCCTTTGTACTTACACTTTGTAGGAGAAATTAGAAAGAAATAGGAGTTAGCAGGAAAGTTGTTTCCTCCATAGCTGGGAGAAACAAAAGACCTAGAGTACACAATTCCCGCCCCTGACTTTTAAAAAGTCCAGTTCTCTGATTGGTCCTCTGGTCAGGTGTTTGGTTCCCTTTGTTCACCCTTTACAGGCAAATAAAATTAACGCTTACCTATCTACTTATGACAGGGCTCCTTAAAGGAGTCTCAAGTTGGGTGCCCCAAAATTGACAGTCTATCACTTAAAGAAATTGTGGGTTCTTTGTTTTTATTGGGCTGTTTGGATCCTGGGCTGTTAGCTAGGAATTCTTAAATATTCTGTGAATCTTCCTAGATCCACTTAATTTAAATATTTTGATCTAGCCCATGTTATTGAGTCAATTTAGTTTGATTTGAAAGGGAGAAAACTCATGCTCTGAAGCGTGACAAGTTACTCACTGGTGGGGATTAGAAAAGAACTTTATCTTGTTCTATACTACATTAAACGAGAGATTAGGTGCTTTTATGAAGTGGTTTTCAATGCCGTCTGAAGCATCAGATGCTAGAACAGGAATACTGAACTTGTGTGGATTGTTTGAGAGACAAAGTGGGTGAAGTAATACCTTTTATTGGACCAGATTCTGTTGGTGACAGATTTTGTTTGGTCCGTTGTGGCAGATCTTGTTTTGGGTGACAGCTTAATGTATTACTATTTTGACTTTGAAAACTTCAGCCACCCTTTTCACTGTAGTTGTTTTGGTAGTTTGGCTGTAGATCTTCTGAAGTGTCTACCAGTCTCATAAAATAAATACTAAATTGTGTAATCTGCCTGTTGAAAAACAAAGGTATAGTCATTTTGACCTTTCTCTGAAGATGGCCTTTTTAGAAATACCGTACCAAAGACAGATCCTGTCCAATGTTTTGTCAAGTTACATCCCCAAAACATGTTGAATATTGGTATTTTCTGTGTGGAATCAATCTCAAACTAAGTAATTTTCCCACAGTAAAAAGCCTAAATTTTTAATCGGAAAAGTAGTTTCTCAGCAAATATGATATCCATAGCTTCTGGATGGGCCCCTGGAGAAGAGGTGTCAAATAGACCTTTCATGTAATAATAGCCAGTCTGTGCGCTACTACATTACTACCGAAATATCTGAGTCGTCTTTAAGTGGTGTAAATTGTAAGCCTGGGGCAGCAACTCTTATTTTATGTTTGTACATCTTCCAGCACAATGGAGTAAACAGCCTCCAATCTAGTAGAAATCTGTTCCACATGGTAAATGGAGATGAGCAGTGGGTTGCATCAAAGCCCTTTGCTTTACCTGAACTAAAGGAATCTCTCAGAGCTTGCTTGATCTGATTGTAAGGCACTTGGAGCCAACATCCCTCATGCTGCAACTAAATTACTGGGAAGCAAGCCAGAACTGATAGTGGTATCACTGTAGGTGCTGGATTACCTCCACTTTAAGCAGTTGAAGCAACTACCTCTTATACAAGCAAGCGAGTCAGTGAGGCTTGGCACATGCTAAGCCCTGAAATGGATGTTGTTGCCCAGGCAGCAAAGCACAAAAGCACTTAACCAGATTTGTAATTGAGAGAGACTAGACTAGAAATAAAATAGAAACGGGTTAATATATTTTCAGTGTTCAGCCTGAATGAATGTAAAGAGCGATCGTGAAAAATAAATGAGCATTTAGAAATTTTCAGTTTTAGTATCGGATTTGTTGGGGAAAAATTGTAATCTGAGTGTGACCCTTTGGGGAAAAATATTAAAATTTAAAGCTTATGATCAAGGTCAGTTTATGCGGAGTTATACTTGTGGTGAAATGTATTTGCAAAGGGCGAGTTAATAGGCAAAAGCCAGAGTGTGAATCTGTAGCACATTGTCTTGCCGCAAACTAACTCGCCGAAGCTACTCCCAAAAGTGAAAGTGCACTACAGAACTTCTAGTGCCTGATAGGATCATCTGCATGGCAACTAATGTGTTGTAGATTCACACCTTGGCTTGCCATGCACTAGCTGTGTAGACATGCCCATAGTAAATACACAGCAGATGTAACACATTGGTAGTTGCTTAACCTAATTGAAATTTATAAAAGCAACATTGGAATTCGTTAATTTTTTTTATGCACCAAAAGGTAAAACTGAGCATTATTTTTATTTTTTTTTACTTATTTATTCTTTGATGCAGGTGTTGCAGAGGTCCCTGCATGCTCAGAAAGGGTGCCAAGTTGCAACTCTCTAATAGTAGTTAACTACATAGTATGCTAAATATAAAATAAGCCGCCTCTGAAAATAAATGTTTTACCTTTATAGAGGGTGCTTTATATCAACTTATTCTTTATTTTAATTGACATTAGCATGAAAAACAAATTTTTCTCCTGAGTTCCCGTTTAATAACTGTCAGTTTCCACAGCAACCAATTGTGATGTCAGAGGATAATGATTCAAGGTGGGTGATAAACATAAGAGCAGATGAACTCTTAAGAAATTTCTTTTCATGCAAATGTTCTAAGTATTAAGGAACAAAAATGAAGGCTGTGATGTTGAAATAGAAAGGCTTCTAAGTAGAATGTTTCTCTGTCTTAATGTGAAGCATCAACAGCTATTTAAGATTTCATTAGGCAGTTAAATGTATAACTAAGAAAATTCTTACTGTCACCAGGCAACTTGAATGCTGCTAGTATTTCTTTCCTGCCTTTTGTTTAAAGTAAACCTTACACTATGTCTGCAGTAGCACTTTTGTTGGTATAACTTATCAACGTAAGTTGATGTGAGATGTGAAAAAATACCCTTCTGAGCAACATAAGTTACACTGACAGAAGCGCTGGTGTGGGCAGTGTTATGTTGGTGGGAGGTGCTTTCCTACTGACATAGCTACCACCGGTCATTGGGGTGGTTTAATTATGTAGATGGGAGAACTGTCTCCCGTCGGCATAGAGTGGCCATACGTGTGATCTTACAGCGACACAGCTGCATCGGTATAGCTGTGCTGCTGTTAGCTTGCTAATGTAGACATAGCCTTAAATTCCTAATATGCATAGAATGAAAACCAATTGGAAAGGCGTTTTTGTTTCTTGTATTGGATGGACTGAGGCTTGGATGTATTGTCTGCATTAGGGATTTTTGCACCAGTGTGGTTCATCTGCTGTTTCCTTGTGCTGATAGAGAGAACCAGACTTCTTTAAAATGAAGTAGCTTTACCACTGCTCCCACCAGAATACGCCGAGGGGTGGTATGGAAGTGGAGGCTATGGAAATGTAGTAAGTTGTGCTGTGCTTCCTTAGCTTACCACAGGGGTGAGCTAACTTTTTGGCCCGAGGGCCACATCTGGGAATAGAAATTGTATGACGGGCCATGATGCTCACAAAATTGGGGTTGGAGTGTGGGAGGGGGGTGAGAGCTCTTGGTTGGGGGTAAATTTTAGTTAACAATATTTTGGCCAAGGCCAAGCATAAATTTCAGCCCCAGATGATGATTTTTGAGAAAGCTAAAAGGAACTGAAGTCAGGGATTTAGAATGGAAGTGCCACCTCAGCCTTAGCTAGAGTATTTCTATTGTGATGCTGTAATTTCTTTCATCTTGGGAAACTTGTAATGATTACAATCCATCATCTACTTACAACCCTTCCATAAGGAATATTGTCTTAGTGGAAGGGAATTTGGTGAAGAAACAGACTTCAGGTTCAGGATTGTTAAAGAAGAATAGGTATAAACAGTAAGGAAAATGACTTTTTAAATAATAAATATAACATTAGTGCCCTTTCAGTAATTATCTACAAAATGCAGGAGATAGTTGTGTATACATAATGTAAGAGATAACTATTTCAGTGTTGTGTTGATTTCCTCCCTCTCCTCCTCCCCCCATCTCATTTTTTTTAACAGGATGAAGGAAATGTGAAAGAAATTCCTATTACCCACCATGTGAAAGAAGGGTGTGAGAAAGCAGATCCCGCACAGTTTGAACTACTTAAGGTTCTTGGTCAGGGTTCATTTGGAAAGGTAAGATACAAACTTCCTTTTTATTCCAATCCTCTACTTCTAATAGACAGCTTCTTAGTCCTACTTGTTAACATTAATGAAATTCTCCATTAAAATTGGTTTTATAGCTTCTGAATCGTCTTGACTGCTGTCAAAAGTACATATTTTTTTCTGTAGATTTTATAGTGTCACTGGATACTGATGGATTCTTGAGGCCTTTGTACATTAAAACTCTGCCTATGAAGCAGGACATGAATTTCTCCCTTTGATCACCATATTGTTTATCCTGCAGTCCTCATGCAGGCAAAACTCCCATTAAAGTCAAGGGTAATTTTCCTATAAATAACAGGACTGCAGGGTTGGGTGCAGAATAATATAAAAATATTCTTAAACTTGATGAAATAGGTTACAGTCAGCAGTTTGAGACTGAGTTAGAGAAAGCCAACATAATTTTTAGAAGTCTAATAAGCCACAAACACACACCTGTAAAAATTGGCATGTTTTTGAGGAAGTTATTCCCTGTCTTGCAAGTTCTTATGTGGAGGTGACAGTATTAGAAAACTTAAACCTTGTGCCCAGTAGCCCGCTATTAACCTGAACTTGCTTGTCCTTTAGACATGCTTTACCTTTTTTGTTGCTATAACTAAGTCTAACTAAGACCGGTGTTTTCCTTCCATTCTTCCTGTTATCCATGCTGAGATCACTTGTCAGTTTCTTGCAGAACAGATGTACAGTGGGGTTCATTTACTTAGCCATGTCGCATGAGGAGGGTAAAACTCATGTGGAAGGGTATATAGTATCTCTTGATATTTGTGGTAAGTTTCCTTTAGCCTCTTCTACAGTTACTGTCTCTAAATGTGGAGTACATTTTTTTCTCACAAGTGAGAGATGGGAAAGGTCTTTTATCTACTCAATCTCCCTGCTAATGTAGGATTATTCCCTGTTGTGCAGTTACTAGTGCTTTGTCCAGTCTAGCTTTAATTGACCTGTGCATTGAGACTTTCCTTGGGGGACTATTTCACAGCCTAATAGATCTGTCAAAAAGCTTCCTATGAAGTTCAACATAAATGATCCCTTCTTACTTTTATTCCATAACTCCTAATTATACCTGTTATATACTGGGCGTTTTTACAATCATACATGTTTGACCCGCCATTTGTTGCCCCTGAATTGTTCTTTAGCCAACTGTTTTCTCTTAAGTCCATCTCTCCTGCCCTTTAAATGTTTTTCATTCAATGTATGTGATACCCACCTGTCTGTGTGGGGCTTAGAGGAAGGTAATGACATTAAACAGTAGGTTGAAAAAGTGAGTTTTGATTAGCGTTTAGAAAGAACTAGTAATAGAATACAGCATGGACCAGAGAAACATGTTTCACCCTTAAATGGGATGCTATGGGGGGTTGTCATGTTGACTTTAGTCCTTTGCCGGGACATGTCCTTAACTTACTTGTTAGGTATTACATTAGTATACATGAGCTGTCATCTGGTTGGATGCTGTGTGGTCTTAACTTTTTTACTATATGCAATATTTAAACCAAGAGTGTGGCCAAAGTCCTAAACTGACTTTGTTAGAACAATACCATGAAACATTTCACTGCTGAAAAGATTTTTGTTGCAGATGCTCCTTGACCAAAAATGTGAATTTGTCCACATTGCAATATCTGAGCATCCCAACCTCTTGTGTTCAGATTCATTTGGCCAGCAGGGTTTGTTTGGGGCCATGCCTGCCCTTGAGTGTCCTCGGGCCTTCCATCTGAGATTATAAAGGGTGGGGTGACTCTTAGTTCCTTGTCCCTACCATGGATATGAATTGGAACTAGCAGTGAGTTCCTCCCTCACTTTGATCTATCCATTGCATTGTAAATAGATGATTTGTTGAGCTATTTTTTTTTTTACTTGTGTTTCCTTTCTTACTATAAGAAACAGCCCTTTTCTTTGCCTGTGAGACTTCCTGGTACTGGGATCCCCCCATTATGATAATGCACATCTCCAGGCTTTAAAAATTATTCTTTCTGATGGATGTATGAGGTGCTTATTGTGACATGGTGAGGGATATATACAAGACAGAGGTGCTATTTGTAAATCATTCTCAGAGAACTCAAAAGTGTCTTGCTTAGAATTGTTTCGTCTGCATAGGTCATTGTGCTCATTTTCAGGTCCTGAAGCGGCTAGGGGTGAAAATCTTGACTATTCCTCCTCAAAGTGCTCCCAGTGGCTCTTAGGCTTTCATATATGAGACAAGCACTTGTAAAGAATCATCCTCCACAGTTGCTAAAACCTCAGAGGTTGAGGGGAAGAGGGAGGACTGAATCTCTAAGGGGAAGAGGTCTAGACCTCCATCACTGAGTCCTACCTTAAGAAACTAGAAATACCCTTGAATTACATTTGAGAAGAGTAGTTCAAGGCCCAAGAAGGGACCTTGTGGTGCCCACTCAGGCATCAGTCACAGAACACCAGGACCAACTTCTTCACTGAGTCAGAAATTACCAGGTACCAACCCCTTGCACTGAAGCCCCCATTATTGATATTTCTGGTACTAGCACCCTACATTTGCCTACCTGCAGCACTAATGTACTTGGTACTGAAACCTATGTGATATCAAGGGGATCTTGTGGCTAAGGTGAAGATTATGACTGACTAAAAAGATCCGTGACAAAGACAGGTCACAGGCAATAAGGACCTGTCTCTGACTTTTACTAAAAATATCCATGACAAAATGAGAAGCTGCTGGGCAGCTGTGGGGCCGGCTCGGAGCTCCATGGTGCCCATCCACAGTGGCTCAGAGCTGCGGGACTCCCCTGGGGCCAGAGGTGGCTGGGGTATCCCTGGGGGCTGACATCACAGAGGTCTGTGAAAGTCACAGAATCCATGACTTTGTTACCTCTGACAAAATCATAGCCTTACTTTATTGCCTCTTTGGATACTGGACACTGTTTTTGGTAATGAAAGTATGGTCTGATGCCCCAAGCTTAGTACCGAGCACAGCCTGTTTGTGGTCCCAGCTACTCAAACTCCAACCCCTCAAGAGGAGTACTGCTTCTCTTCCTCAGGCTCAGATAATAGCAATGAGGAGTCTCCAGTACATTCTCTGTGGTCTAGGTACTGAAATCCTTACATCTCAGAGTGGGAGTCTAGGACTCATTTTTTTATTATCCCATTGATACTATCCCTTGGCCTCCTTCTCCCTGTACTTACTAGAACCTATGGCCTTACTGAGCACTATGGAGATTATAAGATAGAAGACCAGCTTCTGCACCCTAGTCCAGTCTAGAGCTAGCCCTGGTCTACACTGGGGGAGAATCTATCTTAATTATTCAACTTCAGCTACCTGAATATCTTAGCTGAAGTTGACGCACTTAGATTGACTTACCATGGTGTCTGCCACTCCGCCGATGACTCTGTCTGCGCCTCTTGTAGTGGTGGAGTACAGGAGCCGACGGGAGAGCGCTCGGAGATCGGTTTATCGCATCTAGACTAGACATGATAAATGGACCCCCACTGGATCGTTCGCTGCCTGCCAATCTGGCAGGTAGTGTAGACGTACCCCTAGAGATCCCCTTCCCCACCATCAGCTCGACTGTCAGCTCATGCTGCAGTGTTGTTGACTATGTGGGATGATCAGGGCTCTGATGAGGACTTTCAGGTGGAAGACTGTTCCATCCCAGCACTTGTTTTGTTGCCACCTTTTGATGAGAGGTGGTACCTGAGATATCTACCTTACAGCCAGTTGACTTCAAAATGTTCCAGGATTTGCTATGCAGAATGACAGGTACATTTGAGATTCCGGTGGAAGTTGTCCAAGGGAAGTTGCACGAGCTCTTAGACCTCCTACACACCTCTATGCCTGGATGTCTTGCAGTGCTCATCAGTGAGGGACTATTGAAGTCACCCAGATTACTCTGACAGACATCTGCTTCTCTAGCTCTTTGTAAACTGCTGCTGCCAAGTGTCTTCCTAAGCCTTTGAGCAACTTTATATGCCGTAACTTGATGTAATCAAGTTCTAAGGTGACAAATGCACATACAACTGCTGTGGGGCCTGTGTAAGAAAGGAATGTGGATATATTGGCCCTCAGAAATTGATACAAGGCTTTTCTGATCACTGTCCATAGACCTACAGAGTGATGAAGCATCTGATAGGATTCAGTACTGATTGTTGCTATAACCACTAAGGTTATACTTGGAGTTCTGGGAAATTCTTTTTATTTTGGGTCTTTTTTGTTGTTGTTTGTTTGGTTGTATCCATGTTCCCCTCACTTGGGGGTCTGGTTCTGTCCTCAGGGGTATGTAGGAAGCCGGTGTGGGGGGAGAGGGGCACAGTGAGATCCTGCCCCTGGAGGCCCTGTATGGGGGTCATAATGTGAGGGGTGCTCCAGTCCCCTGTGTCAGGTTGCAATGGCTGGAGCAGGGAGCTGGGCCCACCCCTGTGGGACAGGAGACTCGGGGGCACTGCTGTGGGGTGAGTTTTTCATTTTAATTGTTTTGATATTGTGTTTTACATTTCATGAAAAACCCCAGACTCTAGTTCTCCTTCAGTGATGGCTGGGTGAGTTCACTTTTTCAAAATGCAGAATTGAGTTCTTATCCAAATAGAGCTTCAAGACCTTAAAACTTTATATCTTATTTAATTGAAAAATAAAGATATAGAACTGCTTTTAAAATATTGTTTTTGAAGTTAAACTTACTTCTGTTGCGTTCACATTAAAAGTGTAAAACTAAGAGTTAAAACTTTTTTCGGGTTATAAGCACTGCATGAGAAACTTGGCAATGCAAAACACTATTCAGAGTATACCTCATCTGACTTGGGAAAATTAAAATGGACTAGTTTCACTGGCAAATAACCATACAGTCATTACATTGGTTGAGCTGTTAGTTCAGTGTTATGCCTATGATATGAAGTCTCTTTAGCCATAAATTCCTGGCAGTTTCTAATCATATTTTGGACTCTGATGCACACATGATCAAGGATGTGCCCAGTGATGAAGTTTCAGTGGGTGAATGAACAGTTAGTTCAGTGATGGGACCTGTTGTAGAGTGAGAAGTGAAGTAATAAGGAGCATGGATTGGGGGTGAGAAGCTCTTACTCTACATCTGTCAATTTCCAGGTTAAAATTACAGTGAAGTGTTGTTGGCCTCTGCAGCCGAAATCTGTGAGATTAAAGCATTGAATAAAGCAGTCTTTATATAAAATAAAGTAACGTATAATTTTTCTTTCTCTTTCCCTGTCTATGTTGTGATACCTTTCTTTCCTTCAGTGGTCTTTAGGTTTCATTGTTTCACTGAGATTAATGTTCAGTACTACTTATATATCCATATTTTTATCTATCCACTCAGTTTTCTTCTGATTAGGTCTTTCCTTTGTTTTGTGGTTCATTGTTTTCTCTCCCTCACTTTCTTCATCCTCGCCATCTCCATTTTCTTTCTATTTTCCTTCTATTTCTTCCTCCTCTTTGTGGTGTCGTCATTCTGGCTATCAGCCATCACCTGTATGTGTGAGTACTGTCTCTCTCATGCCTCCCAAAACTGTCTCCTTCACTCTTTCTGACGATGGCTATAAGGAGGTAGGGAGCTAGAAAAACCAGCAGGGGGAGACATAATCTCTGCTGTTGCAGCACATACTGCATGTACTCATTCCAAGCATTCTGTGCCACTCTTCAGGTGGGGGTTCTTTGCCACGGTAGGGGGAAGAATGGAAAATGAAATGGATGGTTGAGGGGCAAGTGAGGAGAAGGACCTATTTCTCAGATGGCTTTGTGAAATCAAAAGACTCTAGTTCTCCTGAATCTTTGCAATCTTCTATTTACATAATGAATAGATTATTTGATGTGCATTTGCTCATCACTGTTTAGATACATGAAAGCTTTGGATGAATGGGTAAGCTATTAAAGCACCACAATAATATGGATAGGAATCAAAATGCATGTACATTTTTGGCTTTGTGAAGAAAACTTAAATGGAGCATCCAGAGCTGTTAACAGAGACTGTTGGACTCTGCAGTTAGGTCAACTTGGAGGCTTATAGGGTTTAGTGAGTGGAGGGGCAAAGAAAGGCAGTGGTTGGATGTATGTAGCTGATTGGAGCAAGGGATTCGATTTTTGTAGACTCTGGACATTTTGATAAGTAAACAGTTTTCATTGTCTAGCCAGATGAGTCTCCAGCTTCTGGAGATTTCATTCGTTATTTGCAGATACTTTTCTAAGACTGAAGTGGGAGGAAGACTACCATGTTGCATTTCCCTTTTATTTGTTTTTTCTTTCTTTTTTATCTAAGTATGGGGTCTTTTTTAATTTTAACCACCATGATTTTGTTGGCAATTGTGTAGCTGTATTGCCTACATTAGTCTAATAGCAAAAAACTATCAAAATATTGCAGTATTGTTCTCTGACTTCCGAAAACAGCAAGGGCTAGTGTGGAAGTTGTGGTTTTTTGTTTTTTTTTTGTTTTTTTTAAAGAAAAAGATTGTTTTGGGTCTAAAATGCAGTCATTTCATATGAATTCTTTTAAAAAACTCTTTGTGCTGTTCAGAGGCAGACACTTGTATTTACTGGTAAACAGCTATTGCTGGAGGAAAGAATAACAAACCTCTCATTGGGCATATGTAGATCTATGGAAAGAGAAACTTCACATCTTTTTTCAACCCATGAAATGTTTTGTTTTTTGTTTTTATGCTTTTTATTGTACTGTATTTATCTGAAGTGATTTGAAACAAAGAATATTAAGTAAAAACATCCTAATTGAATATTTGATGGTGTCACATTTCTAATGATAAATTGGGTTTGGTGTTTTCTTTTACTACAGAACCTACTTTATCTTGTCCCATTCCGTGTGGAAATTGAAATATCAGATGTCTGTGACAGTAAATGAACACTACAAAATTGGAAATCCATAGATTAAATATTAAAGTAGCTAGCTACATTTTAGGATTAACCATTTAATTCCTTTGCAAACATTTTTTTCTTCAAATCTGGTTTAAAATCCATGTACCAATTCTGTTCTGGAGTTAAAAAAACAAAAACAAAAAACCTTTGGATAGAATCATAAACTATTAGGGTTGGAAGGGACCTCAGGAGGTCATCTAGTCCATCCCCCTGCTCAAAGCAGAATGAATCCTGACAGATTTTTGCCCCTGATCCCTAAATGGCCCCTTCAAGGATTGAGCTCACAAGCCTGGGTTTAGCAGGCCAGTGCTCAAACCACTGAGCTATCCCTCCCCCTTTTAAAAAAAAAAACTGATCCAGTTCTGTCTGTCTTTCTAAGATGAACATATCCCTTCACCAATCAGTCCGCCCATTGCCAGACTATCACATGCACAGTAATAAACTTGTGCCAGCGGTAGAGTCAGGGGAAAAGTGTAATACTTTACTTTAGACCTTCTGAAAGCTTGCTGTTAGTGAATAATTGACAAAAATATTAACGTTATGAGAACTTTCTGCTTTAAATAAATGTGTGGTAAGGTGTTACACTGTTGCTAACATGAAAATATTTGTAAATATCTGCCTTCTGTCTGATGTACTATCTGTAGCGCACCAATTCCTTTTTTATTAGCAACTAATACATTGACACAATCTTAGTTCAGATTTTTTTCATCCACTGAGGTTTGACATGCTGCCCTTTGATACTTTTGGCTTCTCAAAGAGTACCGGTAATTTAAGAATGAAAACAGGGCACTATGTCAGTCACTGGGCAAAAATTGAAAAGGTAACAATCCTTCATCCAGATAGGCTTATGTTTAGAACATCTCTGACCGACTAACTAAATAATCAAAAGAAATTCAGTCAATAGAAAGGGATGAAGAAGGCCTGATCTTGGAATGGAAAAGATTTTATTTATTAGATTAATTATACTTTTAGTTAACCATTTCTAATTAAAACCATAAAGAGAGTGGTGAATTTTTTTTGCTTCTGGTGTTGAAAATCTGGGCAGAATATAAGAATGAAAAGACTTTTGAATCTCAGATTTTTGTTAGCATACTCTTAAGGGGGGAGGGATAGCTCAGTGGTGTGAGCATTGGCCTGCTAAACCCAGGGTTGTGAGTTCAATCCTTGAGGGGGCCACTTAGGCATCTGGGGCAAAAATCAGTACTTGGTCCTGCTAGTGAAGGCAGGGGGCTGGACTCAATGACCTTTCAAGGTCCTTTCCAGTTCTGGAGATAGATATATCTCCAATTATTTATTTTCAGGGGGGAGGGATAGTTCTGTGGTTTGAGCATTGGCCTGCTAAACCCAGGGTTGTGAGTTCCCCCCCTTGAGGGGGGCCAGTTACAGATTTGGGGCAAAATCAGTACTTGGTCCTGCTACTGAAGGGAGGATGCTGGACTGGATGACCTTTAAGGGTCCCTTCCAGTTCTGTGAGATAGGTATATCTCCATAAATACTTATTTAAACCTATGAGTGGGCTTTAATGTTATGATAATATAATAGAAGTTGGCTCATTGAAACATATTAGAAAAGGTAATTCAGTAGTTATGCTAGGAGAGCTCATAGTCATTGTATGTTTGGATAATGAAAATGCACATAATCCATAGCATGTGATTTTTCTGATCTTTGTTATTCTGCAAGATCATACTCTCCAAATCTAAGCACACTGAGGGGCAAAATGGTAGTAAAACTTCTGGACTTCTTCCGCTCCCCCCAACCCTCCATGGTGGCAGGGCCGTGATCTTACTCCCTTCTTCTCACACTCCAGATTTAGAGACCTTTATGTGAAGCCTCTATGTATTTGAGGTTATATAGCATTTGTAGGGAAGGAGATGGAGCTAGGGACACCCGTTTCACAGGCTGCCCTTTCCTAACACATTAGTGTAAAATATGCTGGTTCTTGGCATGTAAGTTAATATTCATTCTGTAAGCATTGATTTAAGCTGATCTCTGTAGAAAAACTAACAAGTGCCTAAAGCACAGGTCTAGCTACTTCAGGAACCGTGGGGGTTTCTAGCACCTGCAGTCCTGTTACTTGGGGAGATGAGAGTGCAGTTACTTTTGTTGCTCTGCATGCACTGGTGTTATCTCGTGCTACTTCCTACACCCAACCAAAAGAAGATCCCATAGTCCCTTACTAGGTTTAATAATTACTTTCTCAAAAAGATGGTGTATTGTGAAAACCTGCTGATTCTCTCTTTCCTACCCCCATCATATTAGTTTTTTCCTATGGAGGCTATGATTTGGTGCATAGTCTGTTCTTTTCCTCATACTAAAACAGATCATGATGTAATAACTTTTTGTTCAGACTAGATCACTGTTATATATAACAATTTTTGCAATAATTTGAAATATGAAATATTTTTTGGGTCAGGTTTTTCTTGTGAGGAAAATAATTGGTCCTGATGCTGGGCAGCTTTATGCAATGAAAGTGTTGAAAAAAGCTTCTCTAAAAGGTAAGTGTGTTTTCTTTATAATGGACTTTGAAAATACTTTTGTTGTTTCTTGTGTTGAAGTCAGTATTGTAAATATTTTTGTATTAAATAGCCCTCTGTCTTAAACAAGCTGTTCCTTCAGTGAAGTCAATCCTTTCTTTGACATCTGTTTTTTATTAATCTTTTTGAGGCTATGCCTTAAGAATTATTTCAAACCTGTCCAGATGACTTCAATTTTTTTTATATTAACCTTCTGTAAGTCCATTTAGCATTTTTATTACAGCAAGAGAATTAAAGAGAAACAGTTTTCCTGTATTTTCCATGGTTCTCATTTGGTCAAAACTTGATTTGTCAAGTTTTGAGTCAACCTTGCTTTATTATGGAAAGCAAAGTAAGCCAAATTATAAGGTATTTCTGTCTTTACAAGACACTTCACTGGACTCTACTTCACTGTGGGTTACATTTGGGCATGAGGTGTTACTGATAGAAAATCCAAAATATAATCTTAATAGACAATACATATTCACAGGGGGCAGAATCCAGAAGTTGAGGTTAGCTGAAGCTCCTCCTCTCACCCCTCCTCCAAAAAAAACCTACCCAGCCTTCCCCAGTTTTTTTACTATTTTTGAAAAGAAACTTGCTAGATCACAAAATATAGCTGGATTTGTTGCGGAATTTAGAAAGACTAAAATATATAGAGGTAGGAGGGGAAAATGTAATATCTCAAAATAAAAAGAAATTATTTAAAGGGTAAATAAAGATTATTTTATATTTTTTGGAAATTTAGAACTTACTTTTTACTGCTTCCCATCCTACCTTCACCTTACTGAAATAGAGAATTATTTATTACTATTCTGCTTTTTTTCAGTACGAGATAGAGTTCGTACAAAGATGGAGAGAGATATATTAGTAGAAGTAAATCATCCATTTATCGTCAAACTGCACTATGGTTGGTATTTTTGTTCTGTTGCCTATATATTTTTGGCAGGATTAGCTGTTAAGGGCATTAGTCATCTCTTTCTTAATAGTTGGAGTGCATTTGCTCTAAAACCTAGCTTTCATTAAGCACGTCAAATGTAATCTTATTCTGCCTTACTTTTGTTAAGTTACTATAAGCAGGTACAGATAATGTGAAAGCTAGGCATAAATGACTAGAAATTGCTACCTTCCAATATGTAACCAAGGACAATAAGGAAAACACATTTACTGGAAAAAAGTGACATTAACAGATAAACATCAATCCAACCTTTCTGAAGCATTAACTTCTGCAGAGTTTAACAGAACCAGTATTCCTGCCTTGAGAGGTTTGAATATACCTCACTTATGTAAACATTCCTTTTATAATTATTGAGTATATCTCAGTTTTCACTATTGTGGTCTACACCTCACTCTGTGTCAAAGTATCTGCCCAGTCCATTCTGTACTGACAGCCTGTGCATGGTGTAGAGGCTTGTCATTTAGGCCTTTTGTCTCTGAGTTTTCTTCTGTAAGATTTGAACACATCTTGAGATGAATTGCAAACCTCTCAGGGATATATTTCTCATATGTACGTGTTTATCTGTTCCATGGTAGTTCTGATCAGGATAGTGCTTTTCCCAAGAGGCTAAAGAGTACGTTAAAATGTATCACTAAGTTTAAAATGTAATTACTTGACTTTTAATGGGCAGTGCAAGGGGTTGGAGTAAGAGGCTTCTTGTGTTTCTCCCATTCACTGCACCTATATATGAGCAAGTCACACAGAATCTTATCCCTTGTATATTTTTCAATCTTTATGCCATTGCCACGGGGTCCACTTACTGATCGTGGATCCTCCTGATGGCAGTCCTGGGGTTTAGCTCTGCCCTTCTCTGGCAGTGTCCCTGTCAGTCATCCTTTCTCACCTTGCAGGCCCCTCTTCCTCCAGGAACCACAGCCTCCTCTGCATGACTTGGTGCTTAATTGGTTGGTTGGGTCTGCCTGGCCTAATTCAACCTTCTCAGGGCCAGTATGAGGAATACAGCACCCCATCACAGCCATATAACACTTTCATAATCTTTGAATGCATGTACTAGTATTAAGCTTCCCAAAGACTTTTGACAAATTTTGCAAAATATCCCACAGATTTTTTTCTTTTACGTTTTTAAAACCAATACTTTGCAATAATTTAGGTACAGTAACATTTGGCCAGTATAAAAACTGGGACTGGCACACCAGTCGGCATGGTGGTGCATGGATTATTTGTTTGAATTCCTAATCTCTTAATTTTTCAAATTGTTATGTTAGGTCCTAACAACTTGTGGGCAAATTTCATTATAGTAGAATCTCATTATTTCCCATATCAATAATTAAAAACATAATTATTGTACAAATATTGGGGTCTCCCTGTGTTTAGCAAAGATGTAATAGAACTGCAGTGCTATAGTAAGATCTCTTGTCACAAAAACTTTGCAGTATATTAGTAGTGGTCACCTTTTTCAAACTTCTCTGCACAAAATATTAACAACATTAATAAAACTAAATTACATTTCTTAAATAAATGAATATAGTACATTTTGGTGTAGTATTCATGTGGTGTTAATTATTCAGGTTAGTTCACAAATTTCACTAGTTCATATGAATCTGTCATGCCTAAATGAATTACCTCAGTTCAGAAGTAACTGTGCTCTATTACACTAAAATAAGTCTTAGAATGCCTGAGTATTGTCTAATTTCACTATTGTCATATAAAACTATCCATTAAGTTTTGTGATGTTTTAAAATCAGCCTTTCAGACCGAAGGAAAGCTATATTTAATATTGGATTTTCTCAGGGGAGGAGATGTGTTCACACGATTATCCAAAGAGGTAAGTACCTACATTTTAACTGAATACAATAGTAAAAAATTTTTCAAAGAAGCACAGAAATTAGAGCTGGAAAATGTCATCCTTGTCTAACCTCCGGTGAATATGGGGTTGTTCCTTATGTCTTTTTCTCTAATTCTTCACCCATTCATTTTTAGGAACTCAGTTGAACGTTCATTTATATATATCTCCATCCCGTGGGACAATGTTCCATAGCTTAAGAAACCTCGGTGTCAGATTTTTATTGATAATCGGTCTAAAATTTCTTTTCTGTACCTCCCCATGCCAAATTCTCTAATCTAAAAGTGGTCTTGTTGCATAGAGACCTAATTGAGGTAAATCAGGTTTATATAATAAAGAACAGAGGTGTAATTAGAGCCTGATGTCAGTTTAGCTGCCCCTGAGAGTCTGTTGAATCATTTTAGTTTCTTGAATCTGGAATATTTTTTTCTAGGTAAAATACTTTTTTCAATTTTGAGGAAATCACAACCTTGATTGACAGCTCACTATTGCTTGTTTGGGGAGGGATGTTAATTGTACTGCTCTGATGACATGTCTTTAAATCTGTCAGTCTGTGAAATTGCACGGGGACTATAATGATATTTTTAATATTTCAAACTAAGAAATATTTCTGGTTTTCAAAACTTTTCTGTAAAAATTCTAGGTGTTGAATTAAACTTTTGAAAATATCTTCATAATGAGAGTTTTTAGTGCTTCGTAAATTTTACACGTCAATATTTTAAATCTGCTTCCATATGATTTCAAGACATTCCTTTTGATAATGTCTAACAGAGCAATTGTCTAAAATTGGGCAAAATAGCTGGCTGACTGACTTTGATGTGAAATAGATTGTCAGTAGTAGTTTCAAATTAGTATCCTTAATCTTTAAGAACCAATGAGTTGGATTTTCTCAGTGCATCTGTTTCCTAAAGTTAAGCTACATATTGGGGATGGGGCAGGGAACTAAGTGAGCTTACCTAGTATGTGCCCTAAAATTACACTGAACTCCTTTTATTAGCTTGCAATATTGATCTCTCAGTATTTCACAATTAAACTCAATGTAAATATCCTGTGGCTGTGCTATGAAAATTTTGAGAGAGTTGTCTATTTCTATGAGTCAGCAGACCTGTTAAGAATTAATGAGGCATAAAACCGGAAAGTGGTCAATCTCGACTTCCATTTGATCTGAGATGTGTCTCTCAAGAAATCTCAGTATAATAGGAAATGAGTTCATGTCTTGTGATCGTGCAGCTAGAATTTACTGATCCTCATAAAGAGATACTTAAATGAAGGGTGCAAATCTGACTGTAAAAATATTGGCTGGGTATCTGAAAAAGGCATAAATCTCTCTTTTAGGAGTAAAGAAATAAGCAGTAATTTGGAGGTCACTTATTACTCAAGTTTAATTTTGGTTTTCAACAAACTTCAAATTGTTTCTAAAGTACTATGATTTTTTTAAACATTTCATTTTGTATCTTAAAAGACACCTGAGATGTTTTCTATAAAGAAAACACGATAGTTTTAAAAACAACTTTTTTCTATTGCAATACCACATGGCAATGGAAAGTGAATGACCCATGCTGATTGAGGGGGTACCGGTTCCTAGGGCCACTTGAAACCATTCCACACATGGATTATCAGGCATATCTGAAATTGTTTTTGAATGTTTAGCTGTTGATGAGATATTTAAAGTGTTAATTTGGGACTTTTTCAGCTGCAATGCAGGAAATGGCTGATATCCATCCAATAAAGCACTATTACTGCAGCTTTCACTTCAGAAATAAAACAATGCAATTTGTTGACTTTTTTTTGCCACATTTCATTTGCGGAAAAAAATCATATTTAAAATGAATCTGTACAAAATTGTTAGGTTGCAAAGTAATAATTAGAATAATTGTATTTGGAGATTTGGAAACTTCCTTTGTATCTTTGGACTGTAATAGTCATTTTTGTTCATTGTACTTGATTCTTAATTCAAAAATAGGAGAGAGGACTGTAGCTTTCTTTGTGGGCACTATAAAAACTTAAGCCTTCTATTTCTGTTGCATAAAACATTGACATGACATAAACTACCATAATACCTGTGTGCTGTGCAAATTAGGAATAGTAATCTTGAGCAGAGCTGTTCAGCAATGAGTATATATTGTGTTCACAGTTCCAAACACTGATGTATATTAAGCTTAATCAACACTGTTTATACAAGACTAACTAGTCCTATATAAGGAGACTAAATGAACAAAGTTTCTGCACTCCTTCACGCTCTCAGTGATTTCAGCAAATGGAGAATAGTTCATCTTGGAATATAATTTGAGGTTTTAAAGACCTAAAAAAAATAAAAAGTCTAAGAATATAGATCTCCAAAATGCTTGAAGTTTTTACTAGTTATGTTATAGTTTCCTCAGATAATGACTGTCTGTGTAGCCGTATGGTACCAGCATGTTAAATCAAAATGGTAAAGTAATATGTATGCCATAACACTAAGTGAAGAACGATGGTGAAAGGAAGAGCAAGTAGTGAGAGCAGATGGGAGAACTCACTCTGTTTCTGTGGGCAAATATATTTTTCTCAATCCTGGTGAGGCCCCAGTCATGCAGGGTCAACCAGCTAGCATACATGGTGATGTATATAGGTAAAGCAATGCTTTATCTGTACCCCACATATGTGACTGGTTGTTCCTTATTTTATGTGAATTAATCCCTCAACCTCCTTGTCTAGGCACTACTAACCTCCCCTGGTGTAACGTTTGGCTAGGTACGACTGAATATATATTCAAGTCTCCTGGGTTATATGTGGCATTTAGAGCATGAATTTCTTGTCTAATAGGCCAAGTTGCACAAAATGAGCAGAGATGATCCCACTACCTCCTCCACCCTATCCCCTGTGATGTAGTGGAGATTCATGGCCATTGAAATAGTTCTCCCTCAGTCTGATTTCTGTCTATGCAGAGACTGTCTAAATGGTTTATATTTTGTATGTATACCTATTACAGCATTACCAAAGCATTTGAAAATGATATATCGAGAGAGAGAGAGAAAGGGAAGCTGGAGGAAGACAGACACAGAGAGGTGTGTGTGTGTGTGTGTGTGTGTGTGTAAAAAAGCTCTCTCACACACACACACATACAATCAGTAAGGCTACAAACTTGTTTTTAAATGAAAGCTGAGCTTCTTACATAATCACCTGACCCCCCCCCCCCCCCCCCAGGAGCCAGGGCTTTGAGAAGAACAGTAAATACCATGAGACTTAAAATCATGAGTTGGCAACACCGCTGCTGTGATTTTTGAAGGAGTTAAATACTTGAAAGTCTTAGAATGTATTGAAGCAGGTCTAGAATAAGGAGAGTGAATAATCTCTTGGCTGCCAGAGAACATCTCTACTTCTGTTACACCAGGCGGGGGGGGGGGGGGGGGGAATAAGTAGAGACTATGCCCAAACATTCTTGACTCTTTTGCATGAAAAGCCATAGTGATAAGGGAGAGAGGCAGGCAAACTAAAGAAGAAAATTCCTGGATCTCATTTTTTTCCCCATTGACAAAATACGACCATCAAAATGGAAAGATGTGCTGTTGCTGTTTAACCCAGCCTTGTAGCAAAATGTTCAACCCCTCCACCCTCCAAAAAAAGGGAGCAGAAAAGGTTTGAATGCATCTCTGTTCATGTAAATGATGTGCAGATTCTGTCCATTCTTCAACCTCATTCACCTCAGTGAAGTATGAATTTAACTTTAGGAACAGGCAATTCCTTTTTTAGAAGGAAACTTACCGTATGTACTCCTTCATAAGCTAGCAGAGACGGAGCGGAAGAGGCGGAGCCAGAGTGTCTCCCAGGCTGGCCACACTGCTCTCCCTCCAGTCTCTGAAGCAGCTGCAGCTCTGGGACTGTCAGGCTGCAGCCGTGCTGCTTGACCAGGTCCCCTCACATTCTTTACTTAAGTTTACCTCCATGCCTATGGATGCTTGAGGTAAACAAACCATCTCAGCCTGCCAGTGGCTTATCCTGATGACCCGGGAGCCAGAGTTCGCTGACCCCTGAATTATAGGGTCGTCTTATGAACAGGTCATAAAAATTTTCTATTTTTACTTATCCATCTTGGGGGGCGGGGGGAGGGGGGCGGCTTATAAATGAACCGGCTTATGATCGAGTATATACAGTGGTAATAATAATAATAAAAAAGTCTTAATAGTGTTAACATCACTCAACTGAAAACTATAAAATGGGAATATAACGTTTTAAGGTTACAGTTACACACCCTGGATATTTTGTACTATTGTAAGCAATAGTATATCAAACTACATGTTAAACTGGAAAAACAGGAGTAGGAAGTGCTTTGTATAGGGCATTGTGGCTGAATGAACACTGGTAAACCAGCAAGTCAGATACAAAACTTAACTTTCCTTTAACTATGCTATCTTACAGTTGCAATAACATTTAGTTTTACTTTAAATTCTGTAAGAGTTGGATTGTGAGGAACAGTATAAAATAATTTCAGGGTTAGATATACAGAAAACTTCATAGTAGATAGTTTATTCTTGTGTATCGCCTGTATTAAGTGATATTGTCTTCTGAGAATTTGTGGAATGCAGTAGTTATGAGAAATAATTGAATTTAGGGAAGCAGAACAACTGTCTGTTTTTAGATTGCAGTATTAGAAACTGACAAGATCTGAAGGTAAATCTATACAGTTCTTATTAGGTTATGTTTACAGAGGAAGATGTGAAATTCTACCTCGCAGAACTGGCCCTTGCTTTGGATCATCTGCACAGCTTGGGGATTGTATACAGGGATCTGAAGCCAGAAAAGTAAAGTAAAATTTATTTTATCCACTATTACACGTATTTTGTTTAATTATTTCTTTGCATTTTCATTATACATATCTATAATTATATAAAATGGAGTAAAGGATGTTTTCATAAACTATATGTATTGGGTTTAATAGTTAAATATATGCATTGATTGAAATATAATGTACAACATTATTAAATTAAAGGTTGGGAGATTGGTTCAGATCTGTCTTTAGCTACTATGTTTAAAATGTCTTATATAAATATTCCTGTTACGTGTATTGGTGAATGTGAATTTTAATTTTCAGCATTTTGCTTGATGAAGCAGGACATATCAAGTTAACAGGTAGGTAAAATTTAATAGTATAGCTCTTAAATATTTTAATGAAATTAGGTATTTTATGGTGGTGTTCAATATAATTTCTTGTATAACAATCTTGATATACCAGTACTTAATTTAACAGTTGTTTAAATTAACGGATATAGCCCTAGATCGGGAGTCAGCAGCCTTTCAGAAGTGGTGTGCCGAGTCTTCATTTATTCACTCTAATTTAAGGTTTCACATGCCAGCAATACATTTTAACATTTGTAGAAGGTCTTTTTTTATGTCTATAATATATAACTAAACTATTGTTGTATGTAAAGTAAATAAGGTTTTTTAAAATGTTTAAGAAGCTTCATTTAAAATTAAATTAAAATGTAGAGCCCCCCGGACTGGTGGCCAGGACCTGGGCAGTGTGAATGCCACAGAAAATCAGCTTGTGTGCCGCCTTTGCCACTCGTGCCATAGGTTGCCTACCCCTGCTCTAGATTATACAGTCTGATCTGCACTAGGAGACTATTATGCTTGTGCATAATCCCATTGAAGTTAGTGTGACTCCACATGAGTGAGATCTGCCCATGTGGATTAGATGGCAGGATTGGAGTCATCGTATTTGTGTTAAACCAAAAATATAAACAAAAACCACTGAAAAGGTTAATTTCTGTGGGTAAAATGGTTTTAGAAATTGTTCATAAACTTTGATTTTTAAAAATAAGGTTAATAAATTCAGATGACACTTCATCAATAACAAAAATAAACTACTGTTGAGGTTATAGCAAGGCTGATTATAAAATGTCTCTATCTGAAGATCAACAGCTAATGCGATTGAGCAAGGCAGAGATTCAGTAAAGCTGAAATGTCAATATACTGACTAAGTCTTTTAAGAAAAGAAAGAAAGATCTAGTGCAGACATGTTCTTTAAAAAAAATATAAAATGTGATTTCAGAAATTATAGTCTAATAAGTTTAAAAACAAAGGTGCAGAAAAATTCTGTATTACAAGAAAAAATCCTATTTTCTTCTAGGAAACCAACAAGACTTGCCTTATAAACATTTGGATATGTACAAAGTGTTCTGAACTAGTTTATTCTTAAATTATATTACCATATTAAAATTATAATAAAATTACCACCTAGATTACATCATAAAGTCCACTATATGCTGTGTTGTATAAATACTAACAGCCATAAGAACCACCTTGCAAGATTAAAAAGAAATTCATTATTTAAACTCTCATCCATTTAGTGCAATGTATATACACAATAGTTTTACTTATAATCTTTTATTCTTTCTGATAGAACTTTTAGCCAAATGGGCTTTGCTTAGATCACAGAATTACTGGATATTCATTATTTAAAAGGATGTGTTTTTGTTTCAGACTTGCTTTAGATTCTTAGGCAACTTCGGGGATTTGAATCCCTATACAATATTATTGATTTCTGGGTACCATTCTCTTGGACTCCTTCAGCTTCTGAGCGGTTTTCTCTCTTGCTTTCTGCTTCTCTTGAAATGCCAGAAATCTAAATTGAGGGATTTAATTAAGATTAACTGCTCCTTCCAGACCACAAACACCTTAGCCATTTGGGGCTTTCACAGTGCAGGGACTAGTGGAAAAGTGGGGTCAGGAGGGTGGGGATTAGTGAGAAAATCAGGGTTACAGGATTATATTGTTTTGTAGGGTACACCAATGCTTAAATTCAGTGTCAACTTGGGTCCAAAGTAAAATAATTCTTGTAAGGCTTTTCTTTTCCATCAGCATTTGGAAGCTGCTTGTAAGGCAGCTTTTTGAATTAACAAGCACTTATAAAATTCCATTTTCCTTCTTACAATGGAAAAGAGAACTGAGAGGTGTACTTGATATAAACAAATCTGACTTTGACAAGTTTGTGTATATCTGGAGTAGTAAATCCCGATGTAGACAGTGGTAGGTCAACAGAAGAATTCTTCTTTTGACCTAGGGTACGTCTTCGCTACCGGCGATATCGGCGGGTAGCAATCGATTTCTTGAGGATCGATATATCGTGTCTTATCTAGACGCGATATATCGATCCCCGATTGAGCTCCTGTCGACTCCGGAACTCCACCAGTGTGAACGGCGGTAGCGGAGTCGACAGGGGGAGCCGCGGACGTCGATCGCGCGCCGTGAGGATGGTAGGTAACTCAGTCTAAGATACTTTGACTTCAGCTACACTGTTCACGTAGCTGAAGTTGCGTATCTTAAGATCGATTTCCTCCCCCTAGTGCAGACCAGCCCCTAGCTCCTGCCTCTCAGGGACGTAGATTACCTATTTGCTGATGGAGAGAATCTCTCCTGTCAGCGGAGGTAGCATCTACCCTGGAGCGTCCACGCTGCAGTGGAGTAACTATGCCGCTGTAGCTTTTTAAGTATAGAAATACCTTAAGTCTGATTTTTACATAAGCTGTTTTCAGTAAGATAAGGCCATGTCTACATCAGCAGTTATGTCGGCAAGACTTTTGTCGCTCAGCGGTGTGAAAAAAACACCCTTATGAGTGACATAAGTTTTGCCTGTATAAGTGTCCATATGCACAGCGCTGTCAGTGGGAGACACTCTTCTACAGACAAAGCTGCCAACACTTGTTGGGCTGGTTTCATTATGTTGTCGGGAGAGCTCTCTCCCCTCGACATATCGTGACTACACGAGAGCTCTTACAGCAGCACGTCTGTATTGGTACAGCTGTGCTGCTGCAAGCTTGAAAATGTAGACATGGCCTTAGTACTTGGTGTTTTCTACGATGGAACATTCTTCTTTAAATCTAGTTTTTCGATCCTATAAAGCAGGCAGAAAAGTCTCTGCAAATAAGAAAAATAAAAGCAGAACCTTTCATAATTTTAAGGTTCTAAATATGTAAAGTTTTTAAATACCTAATTGCAGATGTACTTAGCAACAGTAATGGTCGCTAAGACTTTCAGTTCACTTTCAAATGTTCCTGGCACTGTACAATCAATTGTGTAACGTACTATTTAACTTTCATTCTCCAGTGAGCTTTAGGATAACTATTTCTTTACTCATAAAACAGTCTTTGGTTGTTTGAATCCAAAATATAAAATTATTGTATAAAATGTTGTTTTTAAAGTTCTTTACGAGATATATCTTTGTAATGCTGTTGTTGTAGACTTCGGACTCAGCAAAGAATCAGTAGATCAAGAAAAGAAGGCCTACTCTTTCTGTGGTACTGTAGAATACATGGCACCTGAAGTAGTAAACAGGCGAGGCCACAACCAGAGTGCCGATTGGTGGTCATTTGGTGTTCTTATGGTACTGTATGATTAATTGCATAATGTAGTTTGCAGTCAAATACTCTGCATGCCTCTACAGAGTAATGTTAAATTTATTTAAAATAAACTTGCCTAAGCTGAATTAGGACAACTTCAGACCTGGGAGAAGTTGGTAACTAGATTATACTGAAGAAACAATAGTTTTGAAATAAGTTGAACCTTGACTTGTTTATACCTTTAAGGAAATGCATACTTCTAAGGCAGGGATCGGCAACTTTTGGCACGTGGCTCTCCAGGGTAAGCACCTTGGTGGGCCGGTTTGTTTACCTGCCGCATCTGCTGGTTCAGCTGACCGCAGCTCCTACTGGCCTTGGTTTGCTGTCCCAGGCCAATGGGAGCTGTGGGAAGCAGCGTAGGCCGAGGAATGTGCCGGCCGCCACTTCCCGCTGCCCCCATTGGCCTGGAGCGGTGAACTGTGACCAGTGAGTGCCGCGATGGGCTGAACCTGCGGATGCGGCAGGTAAACAAACCGACCCGCCAGGGTGCTTACCCTGGAGAGCCATGTGCCAAAGGTTGCCGATTCCTGCTCTAAGGACCGTTGACATATATGTGACTTTGTAGCAGTCCAGAACAATTTTATTCAGTCACTTTCCTAGGTGGTTGTTAGGCTTCAGTTTGAATGTTTCTTTGACACATTGCTTAGTATTTACATTAGGAAAAAAAAACAAAAAAACTGAGTTTGGCAAAGCGTTCCTTTAAAAAACGTTTGTAACAACAAGCCTGTTGAATGAACAACATGGAAAAGTGGATTACACCAGTAATAATAATAATTGTGCTGTTGCGGACAGTAAATTGTTACACCATTAGCATTTGTACTGAGGAGGAAAAATAAAGGCAAACACATTTTTTGGCTACTTTTTTGTAGTGTAGCAGTGCATGACTTCAAGGAGAATGCCATTTGACTCCTCAAGTAGCTTTTGAATTATGGTCCGTGAACCACCGTTAGTCTGCAAAACCCTCCAAGGTGTTCTGCATCATCTTTTTATCCCATCTGCTGTTGATATTGTCATGTAAATTGCCTTCAAAGAGAAAATGTTTAACTTTTTTGGATATTTTAAAAATTAAAATTAGTATGTATTTGCTAATCACCCTGAAGACTTCTCAGGTCTTAGTGTGTGTAGTATAAGTGGAATACCATGTTAATTAAAATCTTGTAAGAGTACTTTTTAAATAACTAACCACTTGATGTTGATTAAACATTTGTTCTTTTCAGTTTGAAATGCTTACTGGTACACTGCCATTTCAAGGTAAAGATCGAAATGAAACTATGAATATGATACTAAAGTAAGTATTCTTCTTTTTTTAATAGAATTACCCTTGTTTTTTGAAAGTAACAGAAAATGTAGCTATAGATATTGTGCTTTAGCTTGTGTATTGTAGTTTGCTCACTTTCAGGATGTGAAATTATAAAATGTGAAACACAAAAGTAAGAATTTTATCACAAATAATGTAGATGCTGGAGAATATCTCCAAGGCTTAAAACTGAAAAAAATAAGTGTGTGTATGTATAAAGTCAGTATTAAAAATAGGGCAGTAAAGTACACTGGAATTATTTACCTCTCTATACACTGTTTCTTTGTTACAACATAGCTTATGTAAAAACAAAACAACCTGTTTTATACAGATTGTGTATGCTATTCTCTCTGTGTACATACACACACTTTCTGTATAAAATAGTTTAATCCGTGTTGTAAAAACAGTAAGACAAGCGTACAGTGGTGATTGGTAAACAAGCCCTAACTGTACTCTTTTGCCACTCTTTAATTGAGGGAGCAAGAATTTATTGCTTTTGTGAGTAGTCAGAGGGGTATCCTGCAGCTCAAATGGTTAGACTTCTAGGACCTTCTGAGGGGGATGGATGCTAAAGAAAAGGGGTTTTAGTCCTGACTCCATGGCAGGAGGGAGTGTCCGTCATTAATGTATAGCAGCATTGATACAGAAGATTGATTAGTTCACCACCTATTTCAGGATTTGTGGCATAATGAATATGTGCATGTATAACAATTCTACCTAGAATTACAATTCTACCTAGAAATTTCAGGCTGAACTAGACACTTCAATTATTAAAAAAAATTGTTCAAATCATTTACGTTGTTTTAAATTTAGTAATTGTTCTTACAAAATAATGTCTGCGAAGTTGACCCCATTGGCTTTCTCTAATGACTTTATGATCTAATTCTTGACGCATTTTATGAGTGGAGGAATAAAAAGGTGACTTGTGTGGTTGTGTAGATTACAAGGGTGTTTTGGCTATTTCCAAATGCCTTCAAGAGTTGGTTCTGATAGAAAAGGATGAATACTTCCTTTTTGTCATATGCCAGCATGTTTGGATAGACTTAGATCTCCTCAAGGATACACAACTTTAAGTACTGTATGCAGCTTTAGTTTGAAGCAGCCTATTTGTTGAAAACCACTATACCACACTGTGTGCTTTTTTTTTCTAGAAGTTTCTTGAACAGGTAGTTATTTTAATATTCAATTTGAAATCTCGTTCACACAATTTTCCTGCCTTTGTGACACACACTGGCAGATCTGATGGCAGAATTTCTTACCCTTAGTTTAATGAGCCCGTGTAGAGTGTTTTTAGCAAAACATGCTTTTGAAGTGATCATTTCTCCATTCTCTTTCTCCAGAGCAAAGCTTGGAATGCCACAGTTCCTTAGCTCTGAAGCGCAAAGTCTTCTAAGGATGTTGTTTAAAAGGAACCCATCAAACAGATTAGGTAATGTGAACTTGTTTTGGTTGGTTCTTTTTGACCTGGATCTTGAAGTAAAACCATCTACAGCATAACTTGTGAACAATTTAAGTGAAGCTTCATTGAACAGTCCTATCAGTTCTTGGTTATTCAACAGACTTCATTTTCTCATATTTTCTTGAGTTTGCAGTATGTTTATTCTGGATTTGGCTCACCTAAGTAAATGACAGAGCAAGGTAGGCTGAAGATGACTTTCTTGGACCAGTCATTCACCTAGGTTTTGGATGCTGTATTCTGCAGAGCTCCAGTTCACTTAAGCAGCTGCCATGCAGTCTATAAGGGAAGCTTTGGTATATATGAATTGGCTCTTGCCAACTCCTTGGAAACACCAAATAAATTGAATTTTCAGGATTTGGAACCAGCTGATCTTCTCTTAGTCACCCAAAGATTCTGTGCACTGAATCTATTCCAGCCAATTGCAAGAGGATGTGCATCATAGCCTTAGTGTTTTACCACACTGTTTTACCATATGTTGTCCTGACTTCCCTCAGCAGTGTGGCCCATAACTGCTAGTCTGACAATGTCAGCAAGCCATAATTCAGAAAAAAGTAGCCTTTCTCTTATTTTAGCTCCCTCAGTATGCCTTTCTGTGGCTTAGTATACTGTCCTATTTTCTTGTTTTTGCTGGCAGCCCTCCACAGGTGCATGGAACAATGGTTTATCAGACCATTCAAAAGGCTGTAATTCTGGAGTAAAAACTAGGTATTAAGGTACCAAACAAAAAATCAGGAAGCAGATTAGAAAACGCTGTTATACTCCCCTAAGCATAGTCTCCAATTACTTGTTTGGAGATTTAATATTAAATTAATCAGTGGTTTGCAGGGAAGTACTCATGATTCTTTGTAAACTGCTAGATATAAAGTTGCCCTGCGAGTAGGGCTCCTTTATATATTCACAGAAGCAAACAAGGCGCAAGTTCACTTTTTTCCTTTTCCAGGTTTTTCTTCAGCATGTATGAATTCGACTAGCTATATGCCAGTCTGTTCTCAGTCAAATATCTTGCTTGGAAACTCTTAACCTTAGGCAGTATTCCATGAATAAGTGATTCCATGCAATTTTCCAAGAAACCAAGTGACTAGCTTTTAATGCAATTTTGTATAGATATTTTTATACTGAAGCTGGTTTTAATTTAGTCACTTTTGTTCCCTATAATTACAGGAGCTGGTTCAGATGGAGTTGAAGAAATCAAGAGACATCCTTTTTTTTCAACAGTTGATTGGAATGTAAGTACAAAACAGTTTAATTTCATAGCCATTTTTAGGTTTGCCAAATTTGCAACATTTCTGTAAATTGCAAGATTATTAAACAGGATATGCTAGACAAATGAGACTTCTTACTATTGTATTCTGAGACTGTATTTCTCCTCATTGCTGTACACTATTGAGGTTCTCACTAAAATTTTAAAACATGCATTAACATTTTTAATAGTAATTAGAATTGCAACATTCTAAGTCCTAAAATCCTAAATAAAACTCCTTCAAAATGACTAAGAGGGGAGAGGTACAGAAATTCGTGTTTTGTGTGTGTGTCATTGTAAGCCCGAGGTAAGTGTCTGTGTTCAAGAGACTGGATTCTTTTGAATAGCAGTGTTTGTGCATGCAGAGCCCTGACACTGTGCCTCCTTGTGTGAAGTCATAAAAGGCAATGCAGCCACAGTTCTCCCTCAGTTCCCTTCTACTGCCTGTGGCAGCAGGGCTGAACCCAGTGGGTGTCTAACTCACAACATTCACTGAAAGTCAAACTCATCCTTTTCCCAACTAGTTTGGTGAAGAGAGTTGATCTTCACCCTTTTTATCTCATTTTCTTTCATTGGGATATTCCAATAAAAAAGACATCTCTCTTCTCATCCCCCACCCCCTCATCCCCCCGGTACAGCAGGGGTGAGGTGCTTCATAGTAGTAAGGAATCTAAATAGCCATGTTTCATCCCCTGCCTCTCTGACCATAGCTTCATCCCCTCACTGGCTGACATAGATATTTCATCTTCTGCCTAGGGGACAGCCATACCCCAGACAGGTGTTGTGTGCTGATTGCTTTCCTCCAAGACCCACGAGTTCAGAGAGAGACAGTTCTAGGTACATCTGCTTGAGCAATCCATGCAGGTCATTTCAGACCTAGAGGAAACAATCACCATCAAGATGGAGGTTCAGGTCTGCCTTGGCCAGCACTCCATCATGTAGCTGGATGCCTCTATTTCCCAGGATCAGGTAGAGATAGAAAGGCGGGGAAGAAGACATTGTTGAAACTGGGGCTAGCAACTTCAGCATAACAGCCAACACCTATGCCATGCTGACAGAAGGAGAAATTCTGAGGCATAATTTCATACGGAGCATAAATGCATCTCCAAACAATACTTGGTGCCATCCCATGAGGACAGAAATCATCACTTCTCCATGGGTGGAAGCTCTAAGTCCTTCACCTTTGTGGAAACAGCATAGGGTATAGGACCCCAGTACTTGTGTTGCTGCCCACAACCAGATCAGGTTATGCCCATGCAGAATCCCCTATATCTCTTGCTCCTGAGTGTTGACTGATACCTTCCCTGGCCCTCTTCAGAGAGCTTATTGTAGAGGTTACTACAAACATACATGTCCTTGTTACTTTGTCTAGGAGCCATAGAAGAGAAATTGCAGGAATACAGGGAATGAGGCTTCTACTCTTGATATTTCCTTATCCTGAAGAAGAGAAGAGGTCTTAGTCATATTCTATACTTGAAAAACAATCACATTTCGCTGACTCAGTTTCCTCATCACTCTGCAGCGTTTTTTGGGCTTGGGTCTGAATCCTCTAGAAGTGTCTGGGGAACCCTTCTGCTGCAGCTCATGGCTTGATTTCTTAACCAGAGAGCCCCTCTCTATCCAGGTCAGCTTGCTTTGACTTGTTTGGTCCTACAGCTAAACTGGGCTCCTTGCTATGCAAGCATGCTAATCTCTTCCCTTCTCCTGTCCAAAACTTCCAGTGTGGTTCTGAGTCATCTTCCTGTGACCTACCGAGGCTCTGTGGTTTTTAAAGGCTAGCATCAAAACCTTGTTGTCTTTGTCATGTGTTTGGGGATTTTTCCACTTTCCAAACACCAGCCCCCACCAGAGGGGTAGGGAAAAACTGGTTGTCTTGGACTCCAGCTAATGCATTGTCCCAGGATGCTTCTGTCAGAATATGCAGTCACTGAGTCTCTAATGATCTCCCTTTTGTACCTGGTATGGGAGGGATGTGATACAGGCCTTGTCAGCAAAGGTGGAATCCACCTACTCAGAACACATTTGTACCCTGTGAACAATTACTCCTCTGCCCTCAGTTCTTTCTTCTGGCTGGTCGTCCTTATGCTGCAGTTACTGTCCCATTTGCCCTCTTAGGCTGGTAAAGACTCCATGACATGCTCTCTTGTCTCAGTAATACCCCTCCTTGGGGGTCAGTTAATTACTAAACATAGCCGAACCAATCCATAACCAAAAGTCCCCAAAACTAGGTCATTTATCACCTCCGTGCATAGAATCCTTAAAACTCCACACTGCCTAGTCCATCGACAGTGCACATACTATACTCTGGCATCTTCTACCACACCTGAGGTTTTCTTTGGTTTTTTCCTGTCCTCTTGCCGTGACAGCCCCTTGAACTGGAGCATAACCCCGCTCTTCCCAGCAAGTTCCCCCTCCCCTGCCTCTTCGCTGGGAGATCATCCTCACCAGGAGAGCATCCATTGGTCCCCCGTTCAGTAACTCTTAGGCAGGGCAACAGGTAGGCCCTTCCACTGTTCCCCTAGCGCTCAGTCCACTGGTTCCCGCTTTTCAGCATGGAAATGTCAGAGGGTAAGCCCCTCTGCTGCTCCCATGCCTCAGCCTTCTGTGGTTCTCAGCTTTGGCTGTCTGGCTTAGAAGTCAGACAGCAACTCTCTGCTGCTCTCATGCCTTCAGCCTTTCCAGGAACCTTCTATAGCTTTCTTCATGGACCTCCTTTCTTTCTGATTCTTGTTAGCCCCAGATGCTGCCCCGCTCTCATAATTGGCCAAACTGAGAGCTCCTCCTAAGATACAGGGGAGCTTGACATGCTTCATTTGAAGGAGCTAGCCACCCACTCTCATCTTCTCCCTGGCACTTGTTAATATCTCGCTCTCCTCTGGCTCTTATCTTCATAATACAATCATGTTTTAGTCTCACATCTAAAAAAAAAAAAAAAAAAAGCCCATCCGTGACCCCACTTGCCTCTCCAGCTATCATTCTGTCTCCTTTCCCCTTTTATCTCTAAGCTCATCGAATGAAGTGTGGGGGGTTTCCTGTCCAATTCCATGCAAGGCCCTTTCTAATCTGGCTTCCATCCCTGGTACTCCTCTTGCTAAAGTCTCTAATGAACTTTTCCTTGCCCAAGCTTGGAGCTAGTACTCTATCCTCATCGACTTGTCAACTGTGCTCTTCGTGAAATTTTGGCTTCCCTTGGCTGTCTGTAACTGTCCTGTCTTGGTTCTCCTCCTCACCTCCTCTTTCAGCTTTTTGTGTGGGTTCCACAGGGCTCTCTCCTTGGTCGTTATCGCTTGTCTTTTTCTACATGTTATCTGGGTAATCTCATTTGCACAAATTAAACTACGCTTTCTGTGCTGCTCACTTGTGTATCTACCTCTTTGCTCCAGATCTTTCTCAGTTTGTCCATACTAAAACTTCTGCCTCTTTCTGACGTATCCTTGTGGATATCTGGCTGTCAGACCAAGCTCAGCGTGACTAAAACAGAGCTTTTAATCTCTGCCACCAAAACCCTCCCTGATGCCTTCTTTCTTGATTACTGTGGACAATGCCACTCTTCTTGCCTGTCTTACAGACCCATAACATCAGCATCGTCTTCAATTTGGACTTCTCTAAGTCCTCACATTCAGGCTTTGTCTGAATCTTGACCGATCCTTTCTGCATAACATCTCTAAAATACAGCCTTTTAAATCAGTGTTGGATCTTCTCCTAAAAGGATTATGCTCTAGTTCAAACAAGAATTAATGCAAGGAAGTCCTAAAGGCTTGTTGTACAGGAGGTCTGACTAGATGATCATAGTGGTCCCTTCTGGCCTTAGCTGTGGATTCATCCAATCCATCCACACAGCTAAATTGTTATCTCACATCTCAATGCCGTAATATCCTTTTCTCTGGCCTTCACAAATGAAATCTTGCCCTGGTCGTAATTTATTCAGAATGTTGCTGCAAAGAACATTCTCCTATGACTTGATCATATCACGCTCGCCTTCCCTGCCTTTTTGCATCCCTCTACTGACTCCCCCTTCTCTGTTCCATCAAACATAAGCTGCTTGTCTTCACTTTTCAAGGCTCTTCATGGCCTAACGCTAACAGTCCTCTCCCATTCGCTACCAAGATGACGACAACTGCCATCTCCAATCAGCCCATGCGGCCAACTTCCATTGCCCACTTGTTGAATTTTCAAACTAGCTCCTTTCTTTTTTTCTCCCATGCTTCCCTTTATGCTTGGAAGGAGCGTCCTTGAACCGTGAAAAATTATTATCCTTCAAATTTCTCCTTACAACTCTCTCCTTTGCTGTGATGCCTACAAAAATCTTAACAGATAGGCAGCTGGTATGCTGAGACCACTGCCTATTATGCTGACCAATCTTATCTTATTTCCCAGTCTGTCTGGCAGGTGCTATTGAAATACAAATATTAAATAAAGAAAAAAATCCTATTTTTATATACCTAGTAATAGGAAAATATATTGATACAGTAGCAGGAGGATTTATATCGATAAGGAACTGAGATTTCTAAGGGAGCAGTATCTAGAACAGTTTTCAGCCTGTGGTCTGCAGACAACTGGGGATCCACAGTTTTTCTGTTTTCCGAAGTGGTGTGAACCTCCGTTCAGAATTTGAAAGTTGAAGTTGAAAACCACTTAGAAAATTGCACTTTTACCTGAAAGTTTTGTACCTGCTTTTTGTACAGGGTCCACTTTAAGTATTTGACCGCACTTAGTGTATAATCAATTCTGATTTGGTAATGGTCATTTTCACTTCCTGTCTCATGCATATTTTCCCCAAGTCCTGTAATACAGGGGCTGGGATGACTTCTCTTCAGGGAATATTCCTGCACACAAGGACAAGTAGCCGTGGGAGTCTGGTGATGATCAGGGAGTACCACCTGGCCAGGGTAGAGGCAGAAAGCCCCTACAAGCCACTCAGCCTTTCACAGGCCTTGACATACAAGGATGAAAACAGAGATGGTGAATGAGCCTCCTTTTTCTCTTCCTAAACCCTGAATAGCGCTGGGGAGTACCTGTTTGGAGTATGCTTTACTCTTGTACTGTGCATCAGGACAGAGGATAATGAGGAGCTGCCATTCCTCACTGTTCCCTTAAGGGACCTAGGAAAGACCTGGAGTATTGGTTTAAGAGGGGGTAAATCCCCTCATCCCGTAAGGCAGGAAGAGCAAGACACTAGGGAGAATCTCCTGCCCTAGGGAACTAGAATGGCAAAGTATGGGGTGGATCCTCTCTCCCTCCTCTTGGAATTGGAGTGGTTTGGAGAATCTGGCTCCCCTCTGCAATAGCCAGAAACTGGGATCCAGTTCAGGTATTTGGGGAATACACCACTGTCTACCCATTTCCTTCTGAGGTAAGGATGAGTATCTTGCTTGGAAACTCTTAACCTTAGGCAGTATTCCATGAATAAGTGATTCCATGGGGGAGGGGGGGGGGGCCGGGGGGGAGGGGGCAGTTGTTTGCTGGTGTCTACTTAATCAAGCTTGGAATGGGGGAGAGGCCTGGTGAGTAAGGAGCGGGGGCAAGCTTTGGTATATTTCTTGTGGTTTTCTGACTCTCTGTTCCCTTCTAAGATCCTTCAGAGCAGGAGAGCAGAAAAACCTGAATAAATCTTTTTAAAACAGGATCAGAAATACATGTTTGTGTTTTGTGCCTGCTATTTTGTAATGTGCTCTTTCAGAAAGCTAAATCTTTTGAAAATAAATGAAAAACATTCTAGTTGTGTTCCTTTTAGTTTAGCAAAATATATAATATCTGTAAAGTAATTCTGAATTTTAGGTAAACTTCTTTTGTGGCTTTTCTGTTCCAGAAACTGTTCAGAAGAGAAATTCAGCCCCCATTTAAACCTGCTTCTGGTAAGCCAGAAGATACCTTCTGTTTTGATCCAGAATTCACAGCAAAGACCCCAAAAGGTAATGCATATATTTAGAAAATAACGAGTCAATATGATGAACTCATTGTATGGGGAGGACTAAATTACATTGTTGTTTGATACCTGGGAGCTAGAGCTATAAAATTTAGAGCCATTAATCTTGGAAGTTGGCACAAAGATGAAAGGCAGAATATATACCAATCACAGTAAAATCAACTGTGGCATTAGTGTCATTTAGTGAATAGTGTTTTATTCTTGTCTCAATTTTACTCCCCTTCTCCATTTCTCTTGTTCCTGTTTTGGCCTTTATCTATCTATCTATCTATTTTTTTTTTTTTTTTTAAATCCCTATTGTCTCCAGTGGTGGATTAATTTAAAATTGTAGAAAGGGGTTTGAAATCCAAATCTCCCTTCTCTCTCCCAAGTGACTCATAATTTTCCCCATCTAGCTTCATTTCCTTATCCTTTACAAACCATCCATACCTCAGTGCAGGCCCCAGAGAGGAGCATTCTTAGGCAGTGAATCATCTCTCATTCATCCCTTCCTAGCTGCTGGAGAGAGAAACTGCAGAGAAAGTGTGTTTTGTTTTGTTTTTTTTCTTTGCTGTCTTCTCTAAGTGGGTAAGGTGAGGGGAAATTGAACAGCAGTGCATTTTTCTTCTATTCCATTTTGACCAAAGTGTATTAGAGGACAAGAGTTGCCAGATGATCATGGAGAGAAAGAACTGTTCTTTTTTTTAAGTGATTGATATCCAGCTAATGGGATTGTATTTAGTAGTGGTCCTTGAATATTTCTGCTAATTAACAGTGAAAAATTAGCACTGAAATTATTAATATCAATTCTGTTGTAATTTCAAAATTAACACCTCATTGTAATGAATTAGGACAGTTCACCCTCATGAAGGTATTGTACCAGCCTGTCTATAGATCAGGAAGACAGCAGTACAATGTTTTATTTGGTTTCACATTAGAAGAGATTATTTTTCTAATGGTAAGAGCTGGGAACCATTTTTATATTAAAAGTCTTGATTCTGCAGAATCTGTGCCTGTCACTGGGACTAGGTTAATACAGTTGTTGGAGCTGATCTGTCCTATGTCTAAGTCTCAGACATTGCTTGTGAGCCTAGATATGTTAATACATAGTACTCCACATCTTGTCAAAAGTGAAGTGAATATGACTGACATCCTAGTCCCTTTTGAACGTTTGAGTATGTTTCAGGATCACTATCCTCAACAGCTGTAAATAATTTGGCTCAGTAAAGCTTTTGATGGATTTACTTTTCTTTTGGCCAGTCAAATTTGAATTTAGGTGAAATCCAGGTTGAGATGAGGGATTTTTCCATGTCAGCATTGAGGTGCAATGGTAAAACTGAATGTGTGGGGAAAGTAAAATGGTATATGTTAATGTTTTGCCTGACTTGAGCTAGTGCTATCAAATCAATTTTAGTAGTGCTTCAAGTAAACTTACGTAAATATCTTTTGTGATGTCATCTTTTAAATACAAAATTTACCACACAGTGAAATGGTTTTGTTCTAATGTTCAATCACTCAATTAAGGCTTATAATCATTTCTTTTCAACAATTAGTATGTTCATTTAAGGGTCCTGTTTATAAATCTCCCCTTGACGGTTTCACCTGGACTTTAAAATCAGATATCTGGTTTGTTGGCCACGTGATGTATTATCAGCAGTTTGTATTTCAACATAGCTCTTAAGTTTACATACATATGTTAAAAAACCTCTGGGCCAAATTGTGCTTTATTTGTGTTTAGACAGAGTACAGTGAAGTAGAAGTTGCACACACTGTACATTGGGGAAGATCTGGGTTCTCATGACTTTTGAAACATATCACTATATTCTTCAAGTATTGTCTCCATGGATCCCTGTACTTCTGCCATGCCCACATTTATGGTTCTTCAGTTGAAACTTCTAGCTAGCATTGCCCTCATATGCACCCTTTTTGACTCCACATACTTGAGCTCGCTGCTGTGAATGAAACCGTGGCACCAATCTTTAGTTCTTCATGAATAGTCACAGATAGGGTTGTTTTGGGGGGGGGATAGATGTAATTACATGTATTCTAGTTTATGCGACATCTTGAAGTCTTGTAGTTTAAAAAAAATAAAAAGCGGGCGGGGGGGCAGGCTTGTATTTTATTTAGCATGTGATACTGTTAAAATAATTAAAAGTGAGAATATAAGTGAAAGGTGATATATTGGCACCCCAACTACATCTTGTAGTTCAGAACCAATTCTACTTTCTTATATTTTCCTCAAAATACTTTTGAGAACATCCCTATGATAAACACACAGAATAGCTTAGCTTGAATATACTGAAGTAACAGAATACTCCTCTGATTCTAATTAAACCACGTGTATTTAACAATTAGATTCTCCAGGAGTTCCACCTAGTGCTAACGCGCATCAGCTGTTCAAAGGATTTAGCTTTGTTGCAACTACTGCCATAGAAGATCATAAAATTTCACCCCTCAACAATATATTGCCAATAGTACAGGTAAAATTTATTTTTCTTGTGATAGATATTAACTAAAATGCCAAAGCTGATGTGTGTTTTGATAGTTAATCTCCATTCTCCTCTGTTGAAAAGACCCTTATATCAGCACAGCAGCACCAAAGCACTTATAATATACATCAACGTTATGTGCAGCAATTTAAACTAATCCATTGTCAAAAATCAAGTTGAATGTCTCTTTAAATGCAAATTTCAGAAGGAAAAAACTGCAAAGTAAAGAAAAATGTGCTGCTTGAGAAAGTAAAAATGATGTTTTGTTGAAGTACAGTTTGTTTTAAAATGCAGTTTATATTTGTTTAAAGCAACTTCATGGAAACAGTGCACAGTTCACTGATGTATATGAGCTGAAGGAGGATATTGGTGTTGGCTCCTACTCTGTTTGCAAGAGATGTGTGCACATAGCTACCAATATGGAGTTTGCCGTGAAGGTACTTGGTATAAATTCTCTTTTTGGTATTTGAATAGTTACTCTACAGTTGAGTCATGTATCTTTTTTAATGTACTAGTAAATAAAGAGACCTTTTTTAAAAAAAAACAACTAACTTTTCAGTCAGCGTAATGTTGTATGTGCTTTGAGAAATGAAAAAGTAAATTTTTCCATTCAGCTAAATTTTGTATTTACTTTTACCATTATTTCTTGTTAAAGGAAAAGTTGCCATCAAACTTTGTTGGAAAAAGACTTATGGAGCTATATATCAATTATTTGAAACCTAATTCTATTGGCTTTGAAATTACTTAAATTATCATGTTTCATTAGCGTGAATAGACGTATTGTTAAGCGTTCCTTGTTCCTTTTTTCTTTGCCCTTACAATAAGAATACAACAAAGGTGAGATCAGTGGGCTCTTTAGGTGGGGAAGTGGGTAGGAGGGAAGTAGAAGTATTTAGGATAGTCTGATAAATTCACTGATATCTTCAAATTAGAGCAATTTTCAATATACGCTAAAACTTGTTTTGTAACTATTAACCTCAAGCTTTAAGCGAATAGGCTGGTTAATGTGTCACTCCTAACTACTAAGGATTTAGCATGAAAATAAAGAGAGCAATAATGTGACTTTTATAGTCAAAACTGCTGTCTTGCTTAGTTTGAAAATTCTTGTTACTTATAGCTTTTGTAGTCTCTTTTCCAAAATCCAAGATTTTCATCCATTTTGCCTTTCTGAGGAAAAACTTCATTTAACATTGAGCCCTTTTCCACCATTTATTTCACAGATAATTGACAAAAGTAAGAGAGATCCCTCAGAAGAAATTGAGATTTTGATGCGCTATGGACAGCACCCTAATATTATTACTTTAAAAGATGTATGTACTCTTCTTTTTAAATTTTACAATTTTTACCACAAAGCAGTCAAACAGTAAATAAAATAATTGTTGGGTAGGGATCCCATGCTTTGCATTTCCAGTAAAATATGATGGAAACAATACTTAGTTTTTTAAAAAAAAGGTAAAATATTTTAAATATGGCATATGCGGTTACTTGTATATTATATCTTAATTTTTTTGCAAATGTGCTAGGTTTTGGGAGACTCAAAATTGTTTTCTGGCCTTTGCTAATTAATTTATTATTAAATTCCTAAATCAGTCTGGGCTTTAAAGGTGACCTGCAAAGAAAAGAAAATTCTGCACTTTATTGCTTTTGCTTCCGCTTTCTCTCCCATTTGAAATTTAGATCTTGTTTCTACTGGAAGATTCTGTAGACAGCTAGAGAGCTAATAGAATTTTGATACCATAAATTAATTAATGGAACTTGTGCATGTGAGAGGGAATGAGATTTTTGCTAATAATTTCTTGGTTTTTGTTTAATGTTGATTTAACTCAAAATGCCTAACAGTTAAGATCTACTTGTGAAAGAGTCAACACTTACACACTTTAAACTGATGGCTCAGGCCTTGCCTACACTACAGGGGAAATTCGATCTAAGCTACCCAATTTGAGTTACATGAATAATGTAATGCAAATCGACGTGGCTTAGATCTGTGCAATGTTGATGGGAGATGCTCTCTCATTGACTTCCCCAATCTTCTTGATCCAGTGGAGTACAGGGGTTGATGGGAGAGCGATCTGCGGTGGAATTAGCGGGTCTTCACTCGATCCACTAAATCGACCACCTATACATTGTTTACCACTTGTCAGTTCCCCAATAAGTGTAGACAAGCCCTCTGTAGCTCTCTGGCATTCCAAAGAATTCAGTTACCAGAAATTTTTTAAAGGACCAAAAGAATACTCCTGCTCTTTCTAAGATTAAAAAAAAACAAAAAAAAAAAAACAGAAAACCAAACCAAGCAGAAGCCAAGTTCATTGGGGCTTTCATCATTAACTATAAAGAACCAAAATGCCACCCCTGCTGCCTCCCATTTCAGTGGGTGGCAAATTGATGGGCCGCTGGAGATTGGGACAGCTGCAGTTGAACAAGGGTGGAGAGCACATGGTAGAGGGATACAGGGGTGATTCTTCCCATTCAGAATCTCTAGCAGCCCTTTGGCTAACTGCAGCCATCATTATTCCAAGTGTTTTGCCAGCACATTGGGAGCTTATTTAGTTTTTAAAATAATAATAAAGAATCTTATGTTTATATAAATAAATGTAAAGATCCATGGCTGACTGAACAGTTTTAGTATAAGCATCTAAGTCTGATATTGGAAGCTTGTCTTTGCCATCCTTATCTCAACTGAACACTTGATGTGTTGTTGGTCTAATGTAGAAATAAACTACTTAGGTGGTAATATCTGAAGTGCCATCACTCAAAATTGCATCTGGTAAAAATAGGGAGAAACGAAATGCTTCTTCCCAGGGCAGCACAGGTGAAAGAATGAATCCCAGAATCATCATTTAATGACCCACTCACTCACCACTGCATAAGAACGGCCATACTGGCTCAGACCAAAGGTCTGTCTAGCCCTGTGTCCTATCTTCTGAGAGTGGCCAATGCCAGGTGCCCCAGAGGGAATGAACAGAACAGGTAATCAAGTAATCCATCCCCTGTTGCCTATTCCCAGCTTCTGGCAAACAGAGGCTAGGGACACCATCCCTGCCCTTCCTGGCTAATAGTCATTGATGGACCCATTCTCCATGAATTTATCTAGTTCAGTGAGATGTAAGGTTTCTTTAATCCTTGTGCCATGAGGCATGAATTTTCAGTTGAAAAATTAAACTTTGCAATACCTGTCTGTATTCATATACATTTAGAAGAAGACTTTATTTAGTCCTTAAAATTTTTAGAATGTATGTTTAATTGTGAATTATTCAAATCAGTGTGTGTATATTTTTAAACTTCTGCAGGTGTATGATGATGGCAGATATATTTACCTGGTCACTGAATTGATGAAGGGAGGAGAGCTACTTGATCGGATTCTCAGACAAAAGTATTTCTCAGAACGGGAGGCTAGTGCTGTATTGTACACTATAACTAAAACAGTTGACTACCTTCATTGTCAAGGAGTAAGTGATACATATTATATCATGATTGTATATTTACTTTGTGTAATTAACAATCACTTTTTCTTTTTCTTTTTCTTAAATTTTTGTTGACTTGTTAGTATGTGAACACATTATGAAGAGCATCGAGACTTCATTTGCATACAACATAATTTAAACTTCATGCATAATTTATAAAAATGTCTTGCTAGAAAATTAATTCGATTACATAACCTTTTAATTAAGCTACATCTCCGTGGAGGGTGAGGAAGAGGAGTACATTTCTGTATTTCATATGAAGATTTCAGTTTTGACTCATGCAGTTAGATGAAAATATTTTTGCTCCTCTAATGGAAAACTAGAATGCAAACTTACTGTAATATGAACTATTTAATTCCTGTAGAATAATTAAGTAAAATAAACTAGTATTTAAACCACCAGAAACAAAGTTTTTTCTATAGAAATGTGCCAACTTGAGATCTGATTGGCTATGTGAACTTCAAGTATACAGTTTACTCAGTTATTCTATTTAAAAATGGTCTGAATTATTAGAACTATCCAGCTCGAAATACCAGTTGAGTTGTTATCAATGCCATAATCTGTTTTTTATTTATAATGACCAGATAATGCGTAATCCCCTTGAAGCGCTCAGCCAGATAACTACTTGCACAAACCTCATTAGTGTATATATCACACAGCTGGAAGTGGGCATTTTGTGGAAGCCTGGTTTTCATTTTGTTCTGAATTTCTGGTTTCATTATATACATGTCTGTACAATCTGTATGTTTTAATTAATACACATTGCTGTTAATACAAAGCCACTATCAACTCAGAATAAAATGTAGTTGGATTTTAACTACAACATTATATTTATTGACCTACAAGGCCCCAGCTTTTAGGTTGTAGTCTATTTTAAACCTGTAACACTACTAATGCGTTTATTTTTATATACGTGTTGTTTTCAATAATATATTCCACTTTTAATAGCTTTTAAAATGTTTTTAAATCACATGCTTAGTACTAGAAATGTTTTTATGCCAGAGATTTTATTTTTAATTACACACTTGTTAGCAGGAATATTTAGTGATAAGAGTTCATCCATATATGTATCTTATAAAAGTCATATTGCAAAGTTACTTTGAAGGCTCCAAAACCTAGTTAATATGAGTGCACCAGCTTTTCACTTTTTGGAGATGTCTAGATCACAAATGAGGTTGGTTATCTTAGTCTTATTCAAAATGTCCACATGGAAAGTTGTTAAAATTGAGATAAATGAAGCCTTCTGGTAAAAGATATTTATTACAGATAATGATTGAGGTACATTACCAGAGTTGTGTGAGGATGCTGTCATAGTACCTCTCTGTCTCTCTTACTCAAGAATAGGCGTATTTGCTATAAAGTATCTACTCATATGGGTAAAGACTATTTACATCAGAAATTGTTGCAAGATTGGGCCCCCTATATATGTGAGGTGCTATCACTAAAAATATTTAACACCTCTCCGCCAATATAACGCGACTCAATATAACACAGGTTTGCATACAACGCGGTAAAGCAGCACTCTGGTAGATCAGAGCATCAGCTCCCGGCCGTGGCACTCCACTTCTCACCGCGAGGTGAGTGCTGGGAGGTTGGGGAAAGGACACCCCCCGTAATCACCTGTGGCAGGAAGCGGAGTGCTGTGGCTGGGAGCTGGTGGAGTGGAGCGGGCTGTGGCTGGGCTGCTCTGCTTTCACTGCCGCAGGTGAGTACAGGGGGGCGTCCTTTCCCTAACCTCCCCGTACTCACCTGCAGCGGTGGAAGCGGAGCAGCCTGGCCCGCTCCACTGCCAGTTCCCAACCGTGGCACTCAGCTTCCTGCCACAGGTGAGTACGGGGGGCGTCCTTTCCACAACCTCCCTGCATTCACTGGCAGGAAGTGTAGCGCCACGGCTGGGAGCTGGTGGAGTAGAGCAGCCTGCAGCCAGGCTGCTCAGCTTCCCGCCACTGCCGATGAGTGCCTCTCAGGGGGCGGGGTGTGTGGATAGGGGTCGGGACAGTCAGGGGACGGGGAGCAGGAGGGTTGGGTAGGAGGTGGGATGCTGAGGGTGATTAGGGATGGGGGTCTCTGGAGGGGGCGGTCAGGGGAGCCAAAGTAAGTTCAATATAACGTAGTCTCACCTATAGTGCAGTAAAATTGTTTTGGCACCAGAGGACCGTGTTATATCGGGGTAGAGGGTAAAATCACAGTGAACACTAATATCCTATCAAGTAATAGAATCATTAATGAATGTACAGACCCTCACATTTTCTTGAAATTATTGAACTGAACATAAGATGCATCATAAGATTATGGCAAGAGAGTTTGATTCCATATGTACAAACCTAGATTCAGTAATGAACACAGGCATCCCGCTACTTAGAGTAGCTTTCACTACAGGCTGCACTTTTGATAAAATGAAAGCCCATTTAGGAGTTCTGTTTTTTGTAGTAATTACATTTTTTCACATCTTAAAGGGTAAAATTATATGCAAACAAATAACTGTTAAATTGTTATATGAAACAATGCCATATGTAGTACAAAATCATATGTATGAGGCAATGAACGAAACAAGAAAAGAATCTTTTTATGTTGTGTGGAAATACAAGTATCTTTTTCATAATCCATTTCAATCCTAGGCTCTTCTTGTGTCAGGGAGGTTGTCACTTTATTGCAAACCTTCCTAGCATCATCCGACAGGAGATGTTATCCAGTACAGGAGATGTATCTTTTCAGCAATTAGAACAATAATAAGTATATGCCTATAATTATACACTGTTTGAGTCAAACAATTATTTCCCAGATTTAGCCCTGTTAACAAGGTCAGGAAAGAAAACTTCTGAGAAGTTGCATTTTCATTTGGTTTTTCATAAGTTTTTAAGTAAAAAGTTAAATTTAATTATTTAAAGTATCTGACATCACATCAGTGCTAATGACCTTTCCTAGATTAGAAGGTAAACAGTATTTCAAATAGAAAAGTTATATACTTTCTCATAAATAATAATTTAACGTTGTAGTAACAATCCTACTGTTCTGAGAAATTGATTAACCTTTGTAGCTTATGACATGCAGTAGGTTTTATTTATCAGTTGTGGGGGTCAGTAAAGGGTAATTGCATCTTTTCCATGATTCAGGAGCTCCTATGTAATGTTTCTTTAAAAGATATAGAATTTCTGGAGTTACATCACGTACTTTAAGTAATTGTGTGGATCAGTTTTTGCTACCTTCATAGAACAGTTAGCAGGTAAGGAAGTTAGATATTTTTACAGATGTGCCCTATAAACATTTGTTATCTTTACAAGTTACAAATAGTTTCTAAGTATTATACTTTATTTTTTTAAAGGTAGTGCATCGAGACCTTAAGCCAAGTAATATTTTATATATGGATGACTCAAACAATGCTGACTCTATCAGGATTTGTGATTTTGGATTTGCAAAACAACTTCGAGGGGAGAATGGACTTCTTTTAACTCCTTGCTACACTGCCAACTTTGTAGCGCCAGAGGTATCTTCAGCAGTTTAATATATTGACTTTATATGTACCATTCTGACTCATGAAGAAACCATATTCCATCATCATAACCTTTCTTATCAGTCAGACATATTTTTCTACTAAAAGGTGTGAACAACACGTTTAATTGTTCCAACCCTTGTTCTCCTTTCCCCGAAACTTATCTATAAATGCCATTCACACACTGTAAATAAGTCTTCACGGTAGCTTTTATTTAACACAAATAAGATGTTCTCTTCCTTTGGAATTTAAAAGCATGACTTCATGAGAAATTTGTCTTAAATTTATTTCCTAGCTTAATGGGCTAAAATTAACCAACTATATACTCTTTCATTGCAGTGTAACCAACATTTAGATCCCTTTTTGTCCTACAGAATATTTATTCAGTACTGTCTACATTGTAGGCTAGTTTGTGGACTCCTTCCTCAGTTTTACTCTTAGTATTAATAGCAATTTACCAAAGCCGCTAGAAGTCATTGTTACACTAAAATGGCTGTTACAGTTCTCCTGTCATGATAATGCTCTGGTTATGTTTCCAGAGTGGTGATCTTAAATATTGCCATCCCAAGTCTCAAAAGGATTAGTTCCAAATAAATTCCAGAGACTCCAATTTAGGCTACATATCTTTCTAATTACAACTTCAACATTTTTATCTTCCCTTTAAATATTTGTCCAGAAATGCATTTAAAATACTCATGTCTTTTTTCCTTATTTTCCCAAGCTTTTTCCCTGAGAGACAATGTTGCTTGTGTTCTGCATCTTTAGATTGCATCAACTGTGCCATGCGCATCTAGTATCACAATGGGATCTTTAAAGAGAATACGTTCCTTTAGACAATGAGAAATGTCACAATAAAAGACACTGAAAATATTTTCCTTTTATATCTGTTCCTAAAGCTCACTGGGATGCAATACTGCAAACCTTAATCTGGAAATTGTTTCTGTGGGAGTTTTCCATGATTAAGGACAGTAGGATCAGGTTCTTGGGTTTATATCACAATATTACTGTCAATGTGTTTGTGCTGCTGATCTCTCAAGGAGTGGCTCAACCTAATAAAATGGTGGTAGTGGCCCCCAGTAGTAAGATGCAAGCATCTTTTCAAAATATTTATACTGGCTGTCTACATTTAAGAATATTTGTCATATTTCTGTTTGGTTTTAAGAGAGGCTGTTGGGATTGGCGTACCCTTTCTGTAGTTTTTTACATGCAGCAAATAAAACTTTAACAGATCTTTGTTTTATAGGTTCTCATGAGACAGGGTTATGATGCTGCTTGTGATATCTGGAGCTTGGGTGTTCTCCTTTACACCATGCTGGCAGGGTAAGGTTTTTATCAGGTTTCAGATGTCATCTTAGTTTTCTGGAATTAGTATGATGTATACACAAAGACATTCTGATATGACAGCAGCTCTGAGATGAATGATAATGAATGTAAAAGTTCTAGATTTTACTACTTGTTTGAAGGAAAATATTTTTTTCCTACTTGCAATAAGCATTGTACAGTATCAGGCATTGTGGCATGCTGAGCAACAGTCTTAAAATATATGGATTGCATGAAACTATATTTTTTAATAGAAGGCTTCCATAATTCAGCAGTGTTCTTCACGTGTTAACATTTAACATAAACTTATGGAAATATTCAAAATCTAGAATCAGTTGCTTTCAATGTAATTGTGCTCCTATCTGGAAACAATGTACCTAATATTGTTATAACTAGTATCTAAGATTACTATAACTAAAATACTAGAACAGGCATACTTGTGGCACCTTAGAGACTAACAAATTTTTTTGAGCATAAGCTTTTGTGGGCTACAGCCCACTTCATCGGATTCATAGGAGTTTTCTCATGAAGTTGATGGATTTCCACTCTATACGGCTAAGTGCAGTGCCTTGCATAATGACAGGTTTCAGAGTAGCAGACATATTAGTCTGTATCCACAAAAAAAAAAACAGGAGTACTTGTCACCTTAGAGACTAACAAATGCATTTGAGCATAAGCTTTCAGTACAGACTAAGAGAGCTGCTACTCTAAAATATTAGAAACATTTTTTCTCTTTCGTTTTTGCTTGATGTGTTTGACAGCCCTACATATGTAGTCATTTTCACTGTATTCTCTGAATAGCTAATTATTCTGGTCTGTATCTTTTGTATAGGAACAGGGGAAAGAACAGTGCTTAAAAATAAAAGAGTGCAAAACTACCAAATTTGGCAGGGAGATTTAGGGTCACATACACAACTGTTTTTCTGATCAGATTCAATTGGCCAACATCCCTTAAGGATTTGATGTTGACACACAAATCATACATTACATGGGTATGGAACATTACATTAGATGGGTTTTGAAATCTCTAAATTACAGCATTATGGAAAAAATGAATTGTTACTTTCTTTAGCAGTATCCAAATACAAAAGGATGCAATTTCTGTTGACGTTTTCATAACAAGTAGTAAACTGAGGTTGAGATTTAAAGCGACGCTTTTAGTAAAATGATAGTATCATATCCTTAATCTTTAGTGCTGTCACCTATTTCTTTAAGGCAAACAAGTGACTTAATTTTAGCAGCAAATTCCAATTTATAGATTTATATCTACCTGTTTGAATTAGTATATTATTACTTGATTCATCAATGTGAATTTCAAAATATAGATGTTTGTATTGTGACCCTAATGACAATGATAGTGTGTAATTAATACTTTTAAAAATTTGCAGTCAGACTCCTATTTAGTCACATGTTCTACCTTAGCTTCAGCCTCAGAAATTTTGCAGATCAAGTTTTCATATAGTCTTCTGATAACTGCCTCTCAGCTAACAGGCCAAATTAGTTTTGTGTAAGGTTCTAGTGAACCTTCTATAGACAGGTGTTTAGTGTTAAGATTTCATTCCTCAGAATGCTAATTCAAATTCACTGGATTCAAAATCTGAATATATGATGGTGCTTGGTATTTTGGGGATCTTCAGAGTAATATCTCTGAGTTGGAATATTAGTGACACAGACTTTAGCAATAAACATGGAAAAGCTTTCACAGCTGTCATGACATTCCTGGACAAGAATCCAACCCATTTTACTGAAATTCGAAGCACATACTGCTTCTCAGGGTGGCTATCCTATACCAGTCTGCTAAAGGGGCATTGTCCTAATTGTTGTTAGGCCAGTTAAAGATGATTTTACAACAATACAGTACTGAAAGTAATAATCCTTAGAGGAGATTCTCCTTGTGACAAGAAATGGTAAATTTTGCTACATGAGTTTCACAATCTTTTAGTAGTCTGGCATTTAAAGCTTTAATGCACAATGGACACTCACTAGTAGTAGCAGCACGTGAGTAAAAGGCTGTAGCTGCCATTTAGTTCTCTAACCTGTACTTCTCATCCCACTATAACACTTTTGAAAAGTACTTTTCTGAACTAAAATGTCTCATGCACCTGTACCTCTCAGAAAAGTACTTTTCTGAACTAAAATGTCTCATGCACCTGTACCTGTACTTTTCTGAACTAAAATGTCTCATGCACCTGTAACGCTGTCCTTGGGAGCCAAAAAAATCTTACTGCGTTATAGGTGAAACTGTGTTATATTGAACTTGCTTTTATCCACGGGAGTGCGCAGCTTTGCCGCATTGTATCCAAATTTGTGTTATATTGGGTGGCGGGGTAATTATTTGCAGTCAAAAGATTAATATTTTTAGAACATCTGGAATGTAATTAATTTTTAAGATGTAGAGAAGTAATAAAAACACACAGGTTTCTGCTTTTCAAAGGGGCTTAATTTTATGCCCTCCCAGGAACTGAAAAAAGATTATTTTAGAAGTGTAAACATTGTGGACTTTGTCCTCCATGATAGCAGTTACATAACAATTTTCATAGGTTAATTCTTCAACTTTAAACAAAACTTATGAAATCATTAACTTTTAAAAGATATTAATATTCAGTATGCACCAAGTACTTGACCGTCACTATGTGTATCTTAGAATGTTAGTGTTAATGTTCTATATCCTCATGCTCATAGGTTGGGAAAGGCAAGAGGCTTCAACCATGAAGTTCTCAAAAATGCAGCTCTTTCTGGGTAGCAAACAATCATGCATCTGGGATTAATAAATTATTGAAATCACAGTAAATTGCAATTGAAGGGTAGTTGCAAATGTTTGCAAACAGTGTCATGTGCTAATGTAAATCTTATCCAAGTTTTACTCAGTGTTTGCTTCTAGACATGGAAGGAACAAGACAACGTAACATTCTCAGGAACTATTCAGGTCTCTTGGATGTGGTTTATATTTATTAATTTTTACTCTTCTGAGCACTCCGCAGTTGGATTCATGGTTACTGAGAGATCTGACTTTACAGGCAGAGAGTGTTTCTTAAAACTTTCTAAAAGATTCTGAAAACAACTTTTCTGTAATTTTGAGAAATGAGAGCCTCCCAGACTTGAGTCTTAAAAACAATCCCAGTCACATTTATATTTTCAGTCCATGATAAAAGGTATAGACATATTTATGGACTTCAGTCAGATTTATTGGTCACTTCATTGCCGTTCACTTTAAAAAGTGTGATGACCTTACGTGAGGATATTCCCCATCATTTCTATCTGTGAAACATTTCAGTTTAATTGATGAACTCTGGAATGGTAAGAACGTATAGCCTGCAAGTTGTTAACCTTTAGCTACTGTGGATCTTTGGTCTGTACTTAGTTTGTTCCACTGGATAAGCCACTGCAGTGAATAAAAAGAAAAGTTTTTAAAGATTAAATTTTCATGTATTTTTAGTAAATATCTGAAATCACATAATATAGTAGTAACACCATCGATAAGTATCTAGACAGAATGACACTGCTTTCTGAAGATTTGCTTACGTCATGTTTCTTTATAGATTTCATATACATGTAATCCTTTCTTTGCTTGTAATTTTTTTAAATAGCTATACTCCTTTTGCCAATGGTCCCAATGATACTCCTGAGGAAATCCTGTTACGAATAGGCAGTGGAAAATTCTCTTTAAGTGGAGGCAACTGGGACACTGTTTCAGATGCAGCAAAGGTGTAAATATATTTTATCTTCTATAGTACCATCTAGGGTACAAGCAAATATATGTTAGACTTGATTGGATATCTGACTAGTATAACTTAACTCTTAGCCATTTTATTTTGGTATATTTTTGTCTGTGTATGGAATCTGTGGTATTTTTTTTGATGGTTTCTGATGCTAGAGCTATATCAAGAGTTGCATTTTTAACAAGGGAAGAATGTTTTTACAGTGCCTCACAAAGCCCACGTGTAAAACTTACGTGCTCTGTACAAGAGGTTCAGGATCTGTTCTACACTTCTCTCTTGCTGTAAGACTTTTGGCAGTCTTTGGAGGACAAAGATGGTGATGTCATATTTCAGAGCTAAAACCTGAGTTGTATTTCCAGCAGAGCCAGTTGACATGGGATGATATTGTGAGACACTACTTTAAACCTGGTTCTTGTTGAGTCGTGGCTACCTAATTCTTGCTTAGCGCTATTAACATCATACTATCATGGACTCCAAATGCACAAAGTCAGAAGGATGAAAGCTTAATGTTTCATTGTCTTAATGTGAACTAAAAAACCGAAGTGAGAAATGCTAAGCCAAAATTGCTGCACTGAATGCCCTTGCTGACTAGGCTGATAAAGGCTGATTTCAGCAGAGAAATAAGGTTTTTTTTTTTACTAACTTTTAAAATTCACCCCAGCCCTACAAAATAATGTTACCTTCTGGTTTACTAAAGGTGTTCCTGAATGTGAAGACTAACTATTTATTACTACTAAGTTATGTTCCATGGTATTTGTGATTGCACAGGACAATGCATCCTGGGATACAACAAGCTAGAAGCCAAGAGAAGTTTAAAGGAAAAATGTTTTATAGGGTTAGTTATAAATGTCTTTGAATTTCCCCATAACCTATCTAATGAGGACATTCAGCACAAAAATCTGAGTGATTTTAAAATAGCTCCCTAAAATTAACCATCACCAAGCCTGTCAGTTGACTGACATGAGAACTGCAATTCAGGTTTCAGTCTGACTTGCAAATGTGATTGTTCTGATTCTTCTAAGACTTATTTTTTCCAGTAAAAAGTTGGAAAGACTGCATCTGATAATACCCAGTGGAAAAACCAGGAGGAAAATACTTCCAGAAAAATGAAGAACTTTGTTTCTTGTATGTCCATAAAGACGTATCAAAAGTAGCACAGCTTTTATATGACAATTCACATTTAAATCAAATTTTATGTGTTTGTTTAAGATTTGCTTGACTTCAGAATTTTAACTAGAAAATTGAAATAAAAGCATAAAAAGTTGAAGAAAATTTGTAAATACTCCAGGTGGAAAATTTTAAATTTCAGTGAAATATAATGACATGATAGTGATTAAAAACTAGAAAAATCTACTCGGATTAATATTCTGGTATGCAACGCACCAAGAGCAAAGCAAAACACAAACAATAATAAGGCTTTGACTCAAACCAACAAAATAAGAAAAAAATAGTTGACTGCCATCTATTTATTCTGAGTATTTCAACATGTAAAGTTGCCTCTTACTTGCAATGCTTAGATGTCACCAAGTTTTTGGTTTGGGAGCAAACATTCCACTTCAATTTTTGCATCTCCTGTTAAGAATGTTGTGCTAGTCGGTGAAAATCAACTGAAGGCTCTAACGTATTTTTTCATGATCTAGCTATGTGAATTGCAAAAGTAACCACACAGTATCAATGGTAAAAAATAGGTTATATTTTAAATCTGAGTTTTAGTAACCTAAAATGGTGCTAGTATAATTATAAATTTTAACCTGACCCATTAGTAGGCTAATAGACTTTAAAGCTACAAAGGAACCAATATTGATCATCTAAGCTTACCCCCTTAACACAGGCAGTAGCATTTCACCCATAATTCCCATATCAAGCCCATAGTTTGTGACATATCTTTTAAAAAGATGTTAAATCTAGATTTAATGACTGTCCAGTTAGTTATCCTCACTTAGTTTTATCCTCGTTTAAAATAAAATGTTTTTCTAATCTGAGTTTGTCTAGCTTCAGCCTCAAGTCAAATGTATTACAGAAGTCTAAGTATATTGTGTCAACATGGTTACCTTTCTCAGCTCAACTTGTAAGTTAACCAGAATATCAGATACGTTTGATGCTATCTATTTTCCATAAAATATTGTTGACTGGCACTAATGTACCATCATGTAATTCTTTAATGATTGCTTCCTGTATCAGCCATTTCTTGATTTAACCAGGATCAGGGTTGGCCTATAGTTACCCAAGCCATTCAGTTTACCCTTTTAAACTTTTGGCACACTAGCCTTTTTCCAGCCATCTGGAACTTTCCTAGTAATTCAAGACTTGTTAAAAATCAACACCAGTGGTTAAAAGAGATCCTTGGCCAGTTTTTTAATACTCAGGTGCAAATTATATTTAAAAATATTGAACTATAGTAGCTGTTTAACATCCAACTTAGTTACTGCTGGAAGAGGCAAAAAAATCATCACTGTGAGATGTGAATGCATCACCCAGCTTCTTTCCAAAAACCACATAAATATTTAATGAACACTTCTGCCTTTTTGTTTCATTAGTGACAATTTTCTCATTTCTCTTAGTAACGGACCTATCCTATTACTAGGATTTATTTTGTTCTTAATATATTTTTTTAAATGCCTTGTATTGTCCTGCTCCAATTGCTGAGTAATCATTCTTTGTTCTTGCTTTCGTTGATATCCTTCCTTCCACCTATTAATGTGTTAACTGATTTGTTCTCTCTCACACCTTCTTTTGACCAACCTTGCAATTGCATATTAACTTAAAATAACACTTTTCTAATACTGCAACGGGGCAAAACCAAATGTACACTTCTGGTCAGTTTCACCTTACAAGGTTGTACCTTAAAGTGGAAAAACTTCAGAGGCGTATCGCTATATTTGAGTTTTAGATTTTGCAGCTGGTAGTCCAGACATTAATTATATAGCAGGAGTGAGGAGGAGCATCTGCCGCTAGAAGAAATGCATCCTAAAGGCAAATGGATTGCTTATTTGTTTGTTTTGGGTTAGCGTTAACTATTTCTGCCCTTGTTCTGAAAGATAACTGGATTCATAAGCAAACCAAAATATGAAAAATCATGAACATTCTAATAAGGTTCTGTTTAGAATGAATGCTCATTCTGTTAACAGACTTCATTGTACCTATATAGTGTCACACACTGTATTCAGACATCTGAAGTGTCAGGACACAGAATGCCCCACTTCAGCTATTGATTTCCTTGTTTGGTGTGGCTTGTTAGATCCTTCCAGATGAATTAAATGGCTTTTTTCATGTTGTTAGTCATTAACACTAACTTTCTGGCACTTTATATTTGGATGTAACCACTGTATATGTGTTATCATTTCAATCTAGGACTTGCTATCCCATATGCTTCATGTAGATCCACATCAGCGATATACAGCAGAGCAAGTATTAAAACACTCGTGGATAGCCTGCAGGGACCAGTTGCCTCATTATCAGCTAAACAGACAAGATGCACCACATCTAGTTAAGGTAAAACAAAAAGTCCTCCATCTCAATATGTGTGAGCTTAACACTTGAAAGAAAAGCATTCTTTTTCTGACTCTGCTAATTATCATCTGCTAAATTCCAATTGCTGTTTCAGCTGGATTTAGGATGGCTTTTCACTTTCTATCCTAAACTGCAGATGTGACTTTTGGGATTTTTCAATATATTTTTTTTATTACAGAGGATGTTAGCATGGAAATAAGGACCTTGTTGAAAAGGAGTTAATCTACTTTTTACTGTATGTGCTTCACTTGAAGTTGTCCTTTCCATGGTTGCTCTGATGCTTGAGGGGGGTGGTACTTGTTCCCTCCTTCCCCATTAATGCCAGTGGAGGAGAGCCCTGTGAAGGGGGTTGGCAGAGGAAATAAGGAGAAGGGCAGTTGTTCCCAAGCTTGCTCCTCTGCCCAGATAAGCCCCTCTATCCTATTTCTGTGGGATCATGACTTTGTAGATCACAAGGAAGTATGTGGGATGAGAAGGAGAGTATCTACTCTGTTTGAAATTCCCCTCAGATTCTTTTTGTAGCATCCTTCACTGTATGCCCTTACTTTAGTTCATGGCCTTTGGTTCCTTTTGGCTCCTCAGCTGGATACCAGAATAGCCATGGCCACCAAAAACTCCAGTAGTACTAAACACGGAAGACTGGCTACTTAGCCACTTGTGTTGCTATGACCACTTCACCCAGTCATCCATTCTATACTGGCTTCTCACTGAATGCAGAATTCAAAGTCTCTCTCCTTGTATTCAAAGCCTTCTTGGGGATTGGCCCTAGTTACTTGAGAATCACCTCTGCATCCATTTTATGCAACTACGACCTCCCACTGTGTAGAACAGTGAAACTGTTGAAGATAGTTCATGGGTGCAAAAGAGAGATTTCTCAGGAGCTGGTCCTAGACTATGGAACCAGCCACTTTCAGAGCTCGATGCTGAGCACCTTTCTTAGAATTAGCATTCTCTCTGTCATCACACAGTGCACACACTCACTCATAAACATTCAAACAAAATATTGACAAACTAATCAAGGTTTTTGTCCTAGAGGCTGAGAGAAAAGATTGTTGCTGTTCTTTCTATTTTTTTAAATACTAAAGTAATTGGGGCAATGCTCATACCCAGATGGAGAATTTTCTGGAGGCTTTAGCAGGTCTCCAAGGCAATGTCTGTACATCAAGCTGGAATTTACACTTCCAGCTTGAGGAGACTTAGCTGCACTAGCTCTGATCAAGCTAGTGTGCTAAAAATAGTGTCGTTGCGGCAGCATGAACACAAGGAAGAGCTAGCTACCCTGAATATCTACCTAGCATCTCAGACAGGATCATCTTAGGCTGGCTGGCCCCTCCTGGTACTCGCAGGGCTTTCCTGGGAACCATAGCTACAAAAGGAGCAGAATGTGCAGCTTCTCTGGCATGGGTGTACTGCCCCCAGCCCTGCCCTCTGGTGGGACTGTGTACAAACCCCAGACAGGACTCAGGAGAGAGAGCTGCATGGAAGGGCTGGGGGCGGTACAGCCACGCCAGAGGAGCTACTGGCGTCGGGCTGCCCAGCAGCCCCATGTTCTGCTCCTTTTACTGCAGCTGTTCTAGAGAGCCGTGCAGTTCAGAAGTCTCCAGCACAGCGGGAGAAGGACAGGGGGTCGTCCCCGTCCCTCCCAGTTATGTGGGATGGATCATGGGGAGGGGATGGGGAGAGTGCATGAGCCCTGGGCTGAGGGCAGGGAGGGGAAGGGTCAAGTGGGGAGGTCAGGTGACCCCTTCTTCCCCCCCCCTTGAGCTGGTGCCCCCCCTTTGTGTCCCTCCTATGAGTGCAGCGTACTGGTAAGAAATGAATTCTACTTCCACCGCTGGCCTCATGAATATAGTGGAAATTTAATGGAAAGTGAAATAAATGTTACTGGTAAGAGGGAACAAACCTAAGGTGTGTGAAGAAGCCATGCTCAGAAGCCTTGAGGACCCAGGTATAAATATTAATTATCCCTTTATCAACACAAGGTTTTACAAAAGTAATTCTGCCCTAACACAAGTTCTCTCTGTGGCTTTTCCAGGATTCATAAAGAATTAATATTTAACATTCAGTGTTTTCGTTCCCAGATAACTTTTACAATCTTTGTGGATTTCATTGTTCTCTAGGGGGCCATGGCTGCCACATATTCTGCACTGAATCACAAGACATTTCAGCCAGTCTTAGAGCCTGTCGCAGCTTCAAGTTTAGCTCAACGACGGAGCATGAAAAAGCTAACTTCAACAGACTTATAGATCCACTGGGGCACCTTAGCCAAACTGGAGCAAAGGAAAATCCAATAAGTGGCTCTATATTTGCCTGACCTGTGATCGAAAGACATATATGGTTTCCTGCTACACTACTTGAATTCTGTAAAAGTCCTTTTTTAAAAGAAAAAAATCCACAGGTTCAGGGGGATTCACACTGTGTTGTTTTACAGGCAGTGTCCATGTTTATTTAACTTAAACTTCAGGGTACATCACAAAGATCATAAGGTATTTCCATACACTGTCCTTTCAGAGATTTGTTACAGATATTCTTTACATACTGTATAGTTTTGCTGGGTTCATGAAGTGGTTTAGGGGACCATTACCAATAACCAAGTTGTACGTAAAAAGTGTCACAGTGTCAGTATTTTTACCATCAAACCTATTTGTAAAAAATCCACAAGTTCTTACTTAAATTACTTTGTAATTGGGCACTTACCAATGGACTCCATTCATTTAACTCATTGATGCTAGAAGACAAACTGATCACCTTATTGTGCCAGTGCAAAATGCATTAGTGTTAATATGGGAGTTCTACACTTGCCTGGTGCCAAGAATTAAAAAGGTTTGTGTACAAATATTAAAAAATGGGGTGCATCTGAGACATTGCACTTCATCCATAAAATTAAAATGATCACTTGTGAACCAAACAACTGGATAACAAGTGACCTTGTTTAGAGAATGGGTGTCTCTAATGTCAGTGTGTGTTTCTGTCTATAGCAGTGGTGGGCCCATGCCGCTTCCTGCAGCTTCCATTGGCTGGAAACAGTGAACCACGGCCACTGGGAGCTGTGGGCAGCCGCGCCTGCAGACTGTCAATGTAAACTAACTGTCTCGTGGCCCGCCAGCAGATTACCCTGACAGGCCACATGTGGGCCACAGATTGCCCACCACTGGTCAGTTGTCATAAGCCTGGGGGAACAGCCCCTATTTTCAACATAAGATTTTACTGTGTCCTGTACTGAGCTATGAAAATGATTATATTTAAGTCTTCAAGAGTGAGAGCCTGAATAGTATTGGTACTACTTTAGATAGGACATGTGATAGTAGTCCAAGTAGTCCATATGCTTTTAGTTATCTTCTCTGTCCTTCTGTAACTTGACTGAATTAAGCCTTCCTATTCCATGAGGAACATAGGGACTTCACCACTGCCTGCCATCTTTTGACAGTCTCTTGCTGCAGTCTTAACTCTTCCCATATCATTTTGATAGCTTTCTATTGTGTATTTCCATGTTATGCTTGGTCTACCTTCTTGCCTCTTGCCCTCGGGGTTCCAGTCCAACTCCTGTCTTATGTTGTTTTGGTCTTTCCTCCATGTATGTTCTAGTCATCTTCATTTTTGTTCCATAATTTCCTGACATATCAGTATATTTTGTCGTCCTCCAGAGCTTGATTTTTTATTTATTTTTTTTTCCCCTGGCCATCTGATATTAAGGATTTGTTTTAGGCAGTTGTTTATGAAAACTTTGGAGTTTAGATAGTAAGGTCTTAAGTGTCCAAGTTTCAGTGCCATCTGTTAAGAATGACTTCACAATGTTGTTAAATATTTGAAATTTTCTTTGAAGGGCAAGATTTCTGTTTCTTCAGATCAGCTTTAGAGTTATGAAGGCATGTCTGTTTTTCGCTATTTTGACTTTAATGTCTGTCCTACCTGTTGTACTTGATATGTGAAATATTGGACCGATTCTATATCAGGCCCAGAAAATGTTGGTGTTTCTTGTTGTGTATTGATTTTCAACCCTACTAATTGTGCATATGCCCAAAGATAATTTGTTTCAGCTTGCATGCCTCTCTGAGCATAAGATAGGAAGTTGATGTCACCTGCAAAGTCTAGATCGTCTAACTTTTGTGTGAAACTCCATTGTAAGACCACAGAACAATCAAGTGGCATTCTCATTACCCAATGTGCTACCAGTAAAAAGGTCATGGGTGACATAAGGCATCCTTGTCTGCTGCTGGTGGTAAACTCAAATGGCTTAGCTAGCTGTTACATATTACTGGCAGGTCATATTTTCACAGAAACTCTGTGTGATCACAAATTTCTGAGGGATTCCATAGTGGCATAGCAACTTCCATAAAGCTGTTTTATCCACTATATCAAAGGCTGTCCATCAGTACCTGGCTATCCCTCTGTACGTAGACTATATTGCTGTTCCTTTGGCAATCTTTTCTATTGAAGAGAAGTATATTCAATGTTAGCTTATCCTGGATTGTTAGGTAAACTGACATTTCATTGTAGCATATTTGGCACATAGTTTATTAATTTTATTTATTTAAATGTATGTAATTGCTCCTATGTCCCTTGGCACATGTACAAATATTACAAAAGATAAATGCAAAGACTTGTGACACTGTTAAAAACCCTCTCCTTGGCTAACCACAGGTGAAATCTGGGAAAATAAGTAAGCCTTGAAATGTGCCCTTAAAGTCAGTAGGTACAGGATTTTGACCAAAGAGGGGTGAGTAGGTTCCACGGTTGTGGACCTCACAGAAAATATCCTGCTGTCCTCTCACTCTCTATTTGAATGTCTGGGCATTTAGTTAACTATCTCAGCTGACCTGAACTACTTTGGTATATGTCACAGAGAGAGAGAGAGAGAGAGAGAGAGTGTTAGTCTGTAGTACTGCCAGGTCCCAAATGATTTTAGATTTTTCTAAATCAGAACCAACACTTTGAATTGCACCTAGGAGTGAACTGTAATCTCATGCAATTCTCAGAGGATGTGATTAAAAAACGCTTTTCATGAAGGTTTAGATGCTACTACACAATTGTTCTGATATAGTAGCATGATAAACATTTTAAATATTAGGAAAGTATACTAGTGATGTACCGCTAAATTTGAACACGCTGAGAATCATTATGATCAAAAATCAATTATTATCCTGACTTGTCTGCTATCATTGAATTTCTAATCCCGTAATGTTTTTATAGCAGATCATAAACTGTTAATCTGGGGTGAGGGGGAGACTTTGCATACTGAGATAATAGAATACTGTGAAGGCTTTTGGGGGGATTCTGGAATAACAAAAGTAGCAGTAACTCATCCTAAAATGTGGAGGTGACTCGCTGCGTTTTTTGTTGTCATTGGGAGTACTGTAGATGTGCAGGAGGTAGGAATTGCCTTACTGAACAATTAAGAATTTTAAATTAGGATGCTTATAGTATGGGATCTAATGAATATGAAGAACATGTGTATGCTAGTGTGTCATGCCTGCTACTCAGTTTCTTGGGTGTAATAGGGTGTTGGAAATATTAAGGCCTATTTGTACCCAATTTGAGGTACCTGTTTGAAATGCTTGAAAAGTAACAAAGAACACAGCTGCCACATGGGAAAAATACTACTTAGAAAGAATTCTGCATCTTGCGTGTTCTATGCTTTTTTCATTACTAGAGACCTTTGTGTGCAATTAAGTGTACACCCATCCATATTTCCCACCTAATATTGTAGTTAAAAACTATTTCTATCAAAACTGAGATCACAAAAAATTAGACTCTGGATGGGGAACAGAGCAAAAAGCATGTTTAAAAAGAGAGGTCCATTTGTAATGTAGATTTTAATGTTAAAGTAATAAAAATGCGGGAAAGAGAACATCTAAGATGCTAAGCTTAATTGTTTTCAATTTTTTCCCTCATAAAGTTGCAGCTGGTCTTCTTTGGTTTTATTCATGAGTGATTTAGCAGTGTTTGCATTGGTATTTTCACTTAACTTTTTCAGACCCACTATGCAATAAGCACCTTACAAGTATGGTGCACTAAATTGGTAATAAGCAGGCCAAGATACTTAGCATGTAATGGTGTCTTCCTGGAGTGGAGGATACAGTTGTAAAGAGGAAAAATGTACAGAGACATGCTGATTGGTGAACACAGAATTTAGAACACTTTCTAAGTCAATCCTGCAGTTGAGATAAGAACATCACGAAGCTCCACTACAAGTGGCACTCCCCGGGCAAAAATAAGGTTTCCTTGGCTGCACCATTAGAGGGGTAATCTTTTCACAGAGACAAACTGTGTAGACAACACCTTTGTTATATTTGACACACTACACCAGGCCTACATGGCATGTCTATTTCCACTTTTATTTTGGGAATAAGGCACACTTATTGTAACTAGTGCAAACAAAATCCTGTCTAGATGCTTAAAATTTCATCATGTCAGTCTTTCAGTTTCTGTGGGTATTGCTGGAATAAAGTTTCACCTTACATTTCCAAAACACCCCCCTACAGTGTTTCATAAAACAATCTTCATTAATGCTCTTTTGGGGTTTGAACTGATTTTTCTCATTTTAAAGGAAAATGCCAGTTTTGCAGAACCCAGTAGTTATGGAATTTAAAAGGTAAGCAACATGAACTCCTCATGAGTAATCTGTGAATTGTTTGAAAATGAAGATAATTGCAATTATTTGAGTCTTTGGTAGGGGCTCCTGAAAGGTATAATTTGTGTCATGTACATATAGCTACCACACAGTCAAAGATGGGGTCGCCACGTGTCCAGTTTTCAGCCGGAACACCCGCCCTCTCCCACACTCTGAACCTCTCGGGCCCCAGCCCAGAGTTCCGTCCTGCACACCTTACTTCTGTGTCCATCCCAGAGCCTGCACCCCTAGCCGCAGCCCTCACCCCTCCTGCACACCAACCCCCTGCACCAGCCCAGTGAAAATGAGTGAGTGAGGGTGGGGGAGAGCAAGCGTCAGGGAGGGGATGGAGTGAACGGGGATGAGGCTTGGAGAAGGTTTGGGGCGGGGCAGGGCCTCAGAAGGGGCGGGGCAAGGGTGTTCGGTTTTGTGGGATTAGAAAGTGGGCAACCCTAAGACTGTAAACTGGTTAGCATTTTATTGTGGGTACTGGCTTAAAAATAAGCTACAATACTGTAGTAAATTTTTTACTTTCATTCTTAAGTCCTTTATAAAAACAGAATGGAGAGCTACTTGTATATAGGGATTTTTGCAGTGCTAATTACCATCCTACTAATATGATCCAACACGGGTTAGTGTCTCAACTATAATTCCCCAGCAAGAAGCCTGCCAAAAGTCTTAGTCTCAGTAGTGCAATTGTAATCAAAGCCTTTTTTTTCAAAATACATATTCACATAGAGCCTCACCAGCTTCCACTCTAGTAAGTGGCAAGACTCATATTTACTTCAGTTTGAGCTGGAGCAGATCTGTAATAAAAGGCATCATACCCTATGCACTGTGAGACTGTAAAATGTAGAGATCTGCAATGTGCTCCTGGCCCCATTGCTCAAAAGTTATGCGGTGGCACCAACAGCAGATGTTGCAGAATCAGAAGTATCTAGGGAGCTTCAGTATGGGCAGATTGTCTAAAGCTTTGTCTTATGTTTTGGCTTTTGTGATCTGTTGTTGAATACAGGTTTTAGTTTTTGTGTGTGTTCCTTATGCTCAAAAGGAGAGCATTCCTTTGGCCACACTAGAAACTTGCGATGTATGTAGTTGTACAGAGGCTGTCCAATTGCTGGTAGCACAGCTATATAGCTTAGATGTCCTGCTTAGTGAGTACTTCCAGAGAGCGCATCTCATGGATATGAAAATGAAAGTCAACCCCACACCAGTCCTCTGTTATCTTTAGACTTCCAGTTATAGAGCTGAATTATCCTTATCCCTTTCTCTTTAGCTTTGAAAAAGTAATTTAAAAAAACTTATACACTCACTGTATATTGTAAGAGTTGAAAAAATAAATTAATTGAAACATCCAATAATTAAAACGGTATTTCTAGCAAATTTTAAGATGTGCTTTAACAAGCATTCATTGTAGGCGTCTGTTCATTAGTGCATTGTAACAGGTTGCTATAACATCGAAGTACTTAATTTATTTTTCAGATGTTACAATTAGAGGAGGGTGAAGCCTGCAAAAGATGGAGATTCGGTTGTATAAATTGTCCAAAAGCATGATTATCCACACTTAGTCAACAGAATGAGGCTAAAATAGCCATGCGAACAGGGTTTTGTACACTACTATAACCGTAACGTTTCTTACTCCCAGCCAAAAACTGGAAGCATGCATTTAAGGTAAATGAGAGATTTTTTTTAGAAGTTAATTTTCAGTGTGTTTAATCTCCTGTTTGATTCAATGGTAGTAAAGTTGTGGGGGAGGGGAATCCTTTAGTTATATAATACCACAGGAGCAATATATTTGACACAACAGTTGATCCACAATCACTTATTGAAGCATTCATACATATTACCAAGTGTGTGTATGTATAAAAAACACATGCTGTACTTGGTTATATACCACACTTCTGTATTAGCAACTGTTCAATTAAGTGATTTCAGAATACTAGCTGTCCTTATTTCCAGTGTATATTTTTAAGAATAATTGCTCCCAAACTGCAATATTTTCCTGACTGTTGATAAACCTGCATATTTCTTTGTGAATATAAATAATATGGAAATTAAATTGAGGAAAAGCAGCTGTATGGCAAAAGCTGAATAGCAGAGTAACAAATCTGTGTTTTTGTTGTTTTATTTTTTTAACCTTTTATAATACAAATCCTTGTCTCTTATTCGGTTTTTTCTATGTAAGGAAAACAAATTCTTTTGTGAAAAGGCATCTTTAAACTCTAATTGGCAAGTCCCCTTATTGGTAAATATGTTTCAGAAATAATCATTCAAACTCATTTATAGTAATCCAGCAGTAATTACACCTGTTTTTGTTAGGGTACTGAAAAATACAGCAAGAAGGTATCTCCTTAGCAGGGCAAAGTGTTACTATAATATGTATGTTGCATTAGGCTTACTATTGCATTGTCATAATTTCCCAAGCACTTTGGCATTCTTGCACTGATACTCTGATTATAGCTAAAACTGTTTTGGCATGTGACTGGGCATAAATCTCAATATATGAAAGGGCATTAAAGTTCATACAAAGCGTGCAATTCAATTATATGCTATCTGAGGTACTTCAAAGATGAACTATACAAAAGGTCCCCGTTGTCAGATATTGTAACTATCGTTCCTTCTCTAAACATATTGTGGATTTTGTATCATATTGTATTTATTTCATTTTTTAAAAGATGTTTTCTTTAAAGCTCTGTACATATTGACATTAAAGTTTGCATTGTACTACATTCTTCTGCTTGTAAGGCTGAATCCAGTAGTGCATTATACAGTATGTATTTTTTCTTTTACACTATGCTGCTAAATATTACTCATCTGGAATTACAACATGCCAAAGACGACTTAGAAATTGTATTTATTTTTGTTAAAAGCATTGTGAATAATTATAGAGGGACAGTTTTAAATAGCTGGCAGTTCCTTGGGTATTAGGAAAAAAGTACAAATTTATTCTTTATAACTGACCTAATGTGATTGTGTGTGATTCAGAAACTTTTCGAGCCCATTTTAACCTTTTTTTAAAAAACGAGCCAACTTTTATAAAATAACCTATACTGTGAATTGCATTATTTATTCTACCTTGCTATATATTTCAAGCATAAATCAAAAGCCTGTTGTATATTTGTAATCACAGCATAGTGTTTTAATATGTGTATATTAAACACTTCAAAAAACATACCTACACAACAGATATGAGTGAAGTATGAACTTAGTGGGATGATCCACCACTTCACATGATTTTGATGTTTTTATTGTAGGTTTTCTGGTTGTTCAAGAAATCCTTTTTATACTCTACAGCAGGGGTAGTCAATTATTTTTTGTCGAGGCCCAAATTTCTGGGCCCAGGTATAGTCAACGTCCAAACTCCAGAGAAAATCATTTAAAAAAAACCAAAAACCTAATAATAAATAGATTTTGAGGTCCATTCAAAAGTATCTGGTGGTCCAGATTTGTCCCACAGTCCTCCTATTGACTACCCCTGTTCTACAGGAATAGCTTTCTCACAAAGGCTTCGATCCTGCAAATACTCATGAACATACTTAACTTCAGACATGTGAGGAGCCCCATTGCAACTAGTGGGATCTACGCAAGTGCTGAAAGTTAAATGTGGAAATCATGGTTTGCCAGATGAGGGTCTAAAAACTCAAATTACAGTCCATGCCTCTGACTTCAATTTGAGTTTATTTTAAACTGAATGACCAAGGCCAACTCACTGAAGAATTTGCCTGGCTTGTAGATGAGAGGGTCATTATTGCAGTAACAATTACAGTTAAAATATTCACAGAATAGTGGATAACACTGAATACCATGTTTTATGATGTGAAATATTAATTTACACAAGAATATTAAATGTTTGACTGACTTATGGGCACATGCAGTGTAATTTGTAGCAGTGTCATTTCCAGGATATTTGAGATACAAGGTGGGTGAGGTACTAGACCAACTTCTGTTGGTGAGGGAGTCGCACAGAGCCCTTCTTAAGTTGTAGGAAAGGTACTCGGAGCATCATAGCTAAATGCAAGGGGAACAGATTGTTTAGCGTAAGTAGTTAGCACATTTTCTAAGGGACCATTCAAGATAGAGTGGCCCGTTAACACCTCTGCAAAAATGGGGTCAAGCTTTCTCTACACTACCACTTTGGGGGGAGAGGGGGTTGTGTTTTTTTTCATACCCCTGGCAAATGTATGTTTCACCAGCAAAAGTGCTGGTGTGGACAGCACTATGTCAATAGGGGTAGTTTGAGCTCTCTTCTGCCAGCAAAAAGTGGCTACCCAGGAGACCTCACAGCTGTGCCATTGTAAGCTCCATAATGTAAACATAGCCTTAGTGCAGTAGTTTTCAAACTTTTTAGGCTGCATGCCCCTTTCCAAATAATGTAGTCTACTGCATACCCCCATCTGAGACGGGCAGAGGCAATGTGTGTGTGTGTGTAGGGGGGGACACATGGGCACGCAGTGATGGAACAATTTGTATAGTGCGGTTGCTGAAAGCTATTGAACAAAACTGTAAACCCTGCATATGATGGAAACCACTTCAAGTCAGTGCTGCCACACCCCTACCACCCCTGGAGTCATGAGCCCCCAGATTTCTGCCTTCCATTTAGCAACAGCCTCTAGAGGTTTTCAAACTGGAGTGTGTCCCCTTAAGAGGCCATGGAGGAAGATCAGGGAGCGAGCAGTGACACCAGACAACTCGGATCAGCCCAAATGGCGAGGTTCAAGCCAGCCCTGTGCAGTGGAGCTTGTGGAGGGAGTGGTACCTCCATTCCCTGACTCACCTTAGGGGGCCACCCAGCCTGTGTGGGCTTGGGGTGGGGGTCACCCAGACAGGTCCCATTTGCTTTTTAAAATATTCAAAAAACCCAGGAATGATAACATAGCATGCCTTTGCAGTATAAAATTTCTGTCCCTTTTTGACAGCTGGGACACCTTTTGACAACTAAATCTTCATCAGTTTGATGTTATATCAGTGATTTATTATGGGATGCAACAATAGCCATTTCAGTTTATTTTAGTGTCTCTAGCACAGTTGTGATTGTCCTGCAAGTCAGTGTGTTAGAGAGAGTGCTACCACGCCGTCTTCCAGATATCCATGGATTGGAAAGGGGAGAGATGTATCTTCCCATTCCCTCCAGCAAATGGCAGTAAGGGATGACAGGTAATGTACATATACTGCCAAAGTACCTTCAGAGCTGCCAGTCCACTGTCCTGAAGCGCTTTCCAGTACTCCCGCGGTTGGGATTTCTGAGAATTTCATCATGTCCATGAATTGAATGTTTTTGGATTGCAATGGTATTTCCTGGCACCTCATTCTCCAGGCTTAGCAAAGCATTTCTTCAGTCAATGGCAAGAAAGCACTGGCTATGCCATTTCCTGAGAGATAAAAGATGCTGCTTCCAGACTATGCTCTTGGTTGCAAGAAAATTGATTCTTTCATGTCTCCAGATTTTTAGATTACCACTAAGGGCTCAATTTAAGTCTGCTTTCACTGACCTTGTTCACTAGCTATAAGCCAGGTTGTGCTGCCACACAAGCAAGGCACTGCAGGCACAGCTGTCCTGTTCTTGATTGATTCTGAGGGCATGGGTACATTACCTGCTGGATTGACGAGCAGGGGTCTAATCTAGATGCAATAAAACAACCCCCGGGCACTCTCCCGTTGACTCCAGTACTCCACCTGGGTGAGAGGCGCTGGTGGAGTCGACGGGAGAACATCAGCCATCGACTTACCGCAGTGAAGACTTCAGCTATGTGAATAACATAATAAAGTTTTATAACTTAGATCAATTCCCCTCCCCCCTTGTGTAGACCAGGCCTGGGACCCCAGCATGTATTGGTCTTTTGGGGAGGGAGGAAAGGCATTTTTCATTAAATAGATTTGCAGAGCTCTCCAGGGTGCTTTGATTGGCCTGCTCGCCTCCTTAGCACCTGGAAAGTGCTCTCTACACTGCCAGATACCTCAGAGGTGGTTGCTGAAGAAGCAGCTTCCCCACACTGGCCCCCATAATGGTGAGGACAGATGGACTCTAGCTCATGATCAGTCCCAGGAAGCATGTAGGGTCCCTGCTTTAGCTGAAGGTGAGAAGTCCAGCTCTATTCAGACCTGTCCCTATGACCTCCCTTGGCTGCTTCTTACCATCACTTTTTACCACACTGCTTCCCCACTACCTCTCTAGGTTCTCCCTTCTCCTGGGGCCAGGGCTCGTTATGGAATCCCCAATAAATTTCAAACCTCTGCCCTCCTTGGGCTTGACCTGTTCCTACTCAAGTCTCCCTTACACAGTTCATCAGTTAAATACCTTTGAGGTCTCTGTCTCCTAGGAAGTTCCTGCTCTTTTATTAAGGCTCATCACCAGTGCTTGCACCACCCCAGTGGCTGCTCCTGGTTAGTCCTGGCCTTTTGCCAGACTTCCTTGCTCCAGCAAGGATCTCCCTGGGCCTTCCACATTGATCCTGCTGACTTCTCCAGTGCCAGGAGAGGGACTGTAGATCTCCTTCCCTTTCTCTCCCACAGGGCCTTCTGCTCCACATGTCCTGCCCTTAAAGCAACCATCCAGATCCTTTCCCTGCTGAACTTCATCTTTAAATCTGACCTACCCTCCAGGTGCAGCCAGCTAGCATAATTGGCCTGTGAGGCTCCATTAACCTATTTATTGCCCATGTGGGCTTAACATCCCTCTAGCGGTTTGAGGTTCATGAGCACTCCAGCAGGAACAACTGGAAATTCTCCCTGTCCTGTGCCACCTACTGCACAGCAGCACCTGGATGCTCATGTCCCAGAAAAAGCCACCCCCACTCCAGCCCTCTGGCCTCCACAGAGCAAGGCTTACTTGTAAGCAACCAAACAATAATCCAGGCAAGCTGATCCACAACATAAGGCCGCCTTATTCTCCACAGTGGACTTTAATGGTAGGATGTCAGGATGATGATGATAATTTTTGACTGTTCAGACAGATGTCCATTAATGCAAACACCCAGGACAGGGTTTAGGCAATGACAGTTGGCAAGAATGCTCCGGTCTTCAGAAGGGCATGATTATTGCTATTGTTATTTATCAATGAAGCTACATACCCTGAAATACTCAACTGGCTTTTTGAAATGCAGAAGCCCTTCCCCATACGATGGCTCTGCAATTGTCCATTTTCAGGCTTCCTGCTCATGTTGGACTGCTCTATGCTCTTATGGTGAGGGAACCTGGGGCTGGTTAGTCATAGATTTCAAGATCGAAGGGGCCATTGTGATCATCTGGTCTGACTTGCTGGATAGCACAGACCATAGGCCTTAATTACTGTTTGAACTAGAACATATTAAGGCTTGATTTTAAAGTTATCAGTGATAGAGGATCCACCACAACCTTTGGTAAGTCATTCCAGTGCTTAATTATGTTGACTATGTATGTCTTATTTCCGGTCTGAATTTATCTAGTCTGAACTTCCAGACACTGGATCTTGTTATACCTTGCCTATTATCAAATGTGTTCCCGAAGTAGGGACCTGTAGACTATAATCAAGAATGGCCCACATTCTTTGTTCCTACATGTATACATTTACATCTGCCCATATTAAAATGCATATTCTTTGCTTGTGCTTTGCTTTCCAAATTGCTCTGTATCAGTGATGTGTCCTCTTCGTTCTTTACCACGCCCCCAATCTTTCTGTTATCTGCAAACTTCATCAGGGGTGATTTTTGTTTTCTTCCAGGTCATTGATAAAAAAGTTAAATAGTATAGGGCCAAGAACCAATTATTGCAGGACCCCATTATTTTTGTATCATTATAGTTTTTAATCAAAATGTCATGTGGTACCAAGTCCAGTGACTTACAGAAGTGTTATAAACACTCTTACCTTTATTAGCAAAACTTGCAATATCTAAAAAGGATACCAAGGTAGTTGGACAGGACCTATTTTCTATACGCCCAAGTTGATTAGAATTAATTATATTACCCTTCTTTAATATGAGTCCTGCATCAGCTACTCCTTTTGCCCAAGATCTGTCAGGCTGTCACACCTATAATTAGCTGAGTCATTCCATTTACTCTTTTTAAATATTTGTTCCTAAATCCTAATCTGTGTACCTGAGAATCCCCTCCTCCCCCAGCTTCCTGAGCCTTCAGGAGGCAGGAATTAATTTCAAGAGCAAATACCACACTCAACAATCTAACACGCATGAGTAGAGACGAGCCCTTTGTTAATATTAGGGATAGATTGGGGGTGGAGGTGGGTGTACAAGAGTCACACACATACCCCAACAGTCATGCAATATGTGCAGGCCTCAACACCCCAATGTACAGATTAATACAAACAGTTTCAGCCCCAGTTTTAGCACCAAATGGTTCCTTCCAAGTTCCAACCCTTGCAGCAGTCACTGTTGGTTGGGTACAGTGTGAACTTGGAGGTGGAGGGGTCTTTGTCTCTGCTGCATGCTTGATGTCTATAGACTAACCATTGTTTCTAGTTATTTAAATAGGTTATTTTGGCTTTTAATTTAAGGTGGAGGGCTCTGACCATGCTGTAATCTGGTACTGGTCACATGCATGGTCAGTGCATAATCTACACAACAGGCTAGGGATGTTAAAAGTCTGAGTGGTGGTGCAGCAGGGCTCATAGGCTCCCTGCCAGACTCTGCACAGCTCCTTGGAAGTGACCAGCACATCTCCCTGGCTCAGGGGTGCCCAGGGAGGCAGCGCAGGGGGTGCCCCTGCCCCAAGCACTGGCTTTGCAGATCCCATTGGCTGGGAACTGCAACCAATGGGAGCTGTGGGGGTGGTGCCTGTGGGTGAGGGCAGCATGCAGAATCCCCTAGCTACTCCTCCACCTAGGAGCCAGAGGAACATGATGCCGCTTGTTGGGAGCCACCTGAGGTAAGCGCCACCCAGAGCCAGCACCCCTCAGCCTGTCCTGCACCTCAATCCCTTACCCCATCTCAGAACCCCCTCAGTCCTAACCAAACTCCCTCTTGGAGCCTACACCCCAAACCTCTCATCCCTGGTCCTACCTCAGAGTCCACACCCTAACCCGCTGCCCCAGTCTGGAGCCTCCTCCCACTGAACCCCTTGGCCCCATTCCCCTGGCCAGATCCCCCTCCTGTGCCCCAAGAGCCTCATCCCTGGCCCCATCCAAGATCCTGCACCCCCAGCCAGAGCCCATATCTCTGTCCTAGCCCAGTGAAAATGAACAAGGGTTGGGGGGAAGGAGGAGGGAATGGTATGGGCAGAGGTGGGGCAAGGGTATTCGGTTTTCTGTGATTTGAAAGTTGGCAACCCTACAATGGATGCAGCTCTACCAATGCTGCTCAGTTTGAAACTGCACCCCACTCTTGCAGGGCCTCTCCTTAATGATGTCTGTTGAACAGATATGGATAAACATCCACTCAGGATTAGGATGATCCCACACCATACACTTTAGATTCACAAATTATTTTTTAGTGTGGTAAACCAATGCTAATGGATTGTATGAGTTTGATAGCTTTGGTGACCAAGGCCCCCTCGCCACAGTAGCAATACAGCCTTCCACCTTACCCTCCCACTTGTTTATGTTCTGGTGCCCAGTGGATAAAGTACCCCAGGTCTCAGTCTTTGGAAATAAAGTTTATAAAAAGCAAGCTGGGCTGCTGAAGGGAGCATGTTTTTAGTAGCACCTGAGGGACCATCCCCTTGGATTGGCTTTTTTCTCCACACTTGCCAGCCTCCTGAAGAAGAGCAACTAATCAGGGCTGCTGCAGGAAGCAGGCAAAGCCCTCTTCCCTTCCTCTCAGGAACCAACACACCATTCTCATTGGAAAGAGTGTTGGGAGTCCAACAGCTCACGGTGGCTCCACTCCCTCTTTCTCCCTTCCCACTCCCTCCCTGCAACATGCAGCCTGGGAATGGGGAAGGGAACCCTCATGCAGCCTGTCCCCAACCTGAGAGGGAATGGGGTGAGGAACCCTGGGAGCTGTGGGAGGAGTAGAGAGGTGAGGCTGGTCAGGGCAGAACTGATATGGAGCTGGAAGGCAGGCTAGATTTGGGTGTTGGGGCAGAACTGCTGGATTATGGGCAGATGTGGGGCTGATGACAGACCTCCTACACACACACTTTTCTGACCACTTTAAGCTCTGCTGGTGCCCCACCTACAGGAAATGACAGGTGATCTAAAATTTCATGATCTACCCTGCAGCTCCACAGAGGCCACTGTGGGGCAAGGAGATGCCCGCAGGTCTGAGCCCCCAGGGGTGGTGGTGGCCCCAGAGTTCCCAGCCACGCCGCAGCTGCTCAGTCCCTTCCCATTTTATCATGGATATTTTTAGTTAAAAGTCAGGGACAGGTCACAGTTTCCATGAATTTGTCTTTATTGCCCATGGCCTGTCTATGACTTTTACTAAAAACATCCACGACAAAATCTTAGCCTTAGGCATAGACCACTGCACAGCTCCCAGAGGATAACACGGGGGTTCTGTTAATCCTACCTAGATTTGACCCAGCAACCAAGACAGGAAATACTCCATTTAATTTAATCTGCTCAAATCTGAAGCAGGGTTTTCAGCTATGAAAATCAAGTGCCTTTACCAACTGCACCACTTAACAGCCAGTACTCGTGCCCCGTTGTCAGAGAATGCTGACAAAGGAAATCTCCCCGTCCCTAGAATACTATTCACCAAGCTCTCCCGTTATTCCTTTCCCTCCGCACTTCTCCTTTTGGCCATTAGATGGTGCCATTACCTAAATTAAACTAATGGTATTGTCAACGCGGCGCTATGACTGGAGTACAAAAAGTATGCTTCATTTACTAGACTGAAGCTCAAGCAGTTAACCTTGCCTCTTTACCATTGAGTAATCAGACTGAGATTTTACAAACCTTTCTATTTCATTAAACAGATTTTAATCTGTAATAATTATTAAAGTCAGATTACAATTAAATGCTAAATACTGAAAGGGAGGATTGAAATTCATTTTTTAATTACATTTTTACCCCTAACTATTTTGTGGACAAACCTTTGTCTATAATCATGACAAAGCATGCTACTGGGACATAGCTTTGAAGGGGTGTTTACAAACCAGGCAAACTATTTTTTTGTCAGCCCCCATGAGTCATAGGAGATTTCTTGTATTTTTCCTGGATCCCATAGAACCTCCCTAGTTCTTTTCCCTGACCTCTCTGTACCTCATCGGCTCTCGTTCATAGGGCAAGTAGTGTCTTCTGGCTAGTCTACAGCATGCACTTTAAGGAAAGGTTGCCAGAGCAGTATGTGTCATCTGGACAGAAGGCTGCTTCTTCCTGCAGCAAGGAACCATTTCTAGTTATGTCCTAGGTCTGTGGAAGAATGAGGCCATATTTCTAATGTTGGTGTGTGTTTGCATGATTCCTCTCTGTTTTAAACATGCTTCTAGGATATTAATAGTAACCTTATGTAAGCCTACGGTGAAACGCTCCAGAGGAGAAAGATTCCTCTATTGCTGGAAATGGAAAAGTGCTGCCATAGAAAGCTTCATTTGCCTAGGCTACCACCCACAATTCCTGAAGTGACACGTGAGAAGTTACCATAACCAAACATGAATTTGGATTGGCGGGGGAGGGGGTAGTGGGATTCTTACTTTGTGGTAACGAGATCATTTCCAAGCAGTGAGGCCTGTGCTCAAGGTTCCTAAATGCTCTTGGTTCCCTGCTCATGAAAATTTTGCTGCAAGAGAGCTCTCTCCTCTGAGGGGCCTCCAGTAAGGCCCAGCCTACCCGGAATGTAAAGAGAGCTGAATTGCTGAGCTAGTCCAGGTGGTGATGCCTTTGTGACCAGGAAAGCAGCTCCTTTAGGACTGGAGACAGACCCATAAAAAGACGTGTGGACTATTGCTACTAGCTGATTCAAACTGCAGTTTCATGGATAGATGAAGTAGTGTAGCCAAGGGACTAACCCCTGTGGGATTCTTGCCAGTGGAGGAGAAGGGAGTTACATTTCTAGTGGGCTTTAAAGCCAAACTGAGCCAGATATTATATCTCTATACTGTACTGATTGTATCACAAATCCATGTGGTCCTCATTTAGACTGGGCAAGAGTTCGTGGCACAAACCGACTAAGTCATATTTAACTTGAGCTGTCGAGAGACCAGGATAAAGGTCATCTGGAAGGTAGATCTGAAGAGGAGAGAAGTTGGTCTGAACATCAACTTCCTTGGAGTTGATGTTTTAGGATATCTCCTGCTCCACAGAGTATCCAGCTCTGTTTTCTGTTTGTGGTGCCCAAAACATGCAGTTTGTAGCCTCAACAATATGTTTATCATTCTAGCCCATCTTTAACAACCTGGTTAAGATACCCGAGGATTTGTTACAAATATTACCATGTAGGTGTTGTGTGCAGAGACAAAAAAGTTGACCACCCTTAATATCAAGCATTCTTTAACTAATTTCCCCACACACCAAACTGAAAACAAACCCTGTAGCAATCTTGTTAAATTTTCATGCATCTCATAAAAATGATCATATTTTTAGCTGGCCAAAATAATTAATTTAAATGCACTGGAAACGGCAATCAGTGATGAAATATACCACCAGAAGGGTCCATTTTGGAACATTAGTAACATAACTGAAAGTTCCTAGCAAACTACTGTCAAAGGCAATATAAACTTGGTTTCAAATTAATTAATGTAAATAAACATATTAAACGCTACAGGCCAAATTAATATTTCAAAATTCTTCACCATTTATTACTGTGCTTATTTTTTTTAGTTAAACATATTGTGAGCTATAGCAGATTAGGATTTAATGTTTAAGGTAGTTCAAGGAGTTATAAAGCATGTTTCAAATACAAGAGACTAGCTTATAAATCCCAAAGTGTTTAATCCCCACATATTTCAACTGGGCTTTATGCGGGTGCAGCAATTTGCCTGTGTGCATTCAGATGCAGGATCAAGGCTGTAGTGTGCCTAGATGGTGTGAAGGGGGTTGCTTATTCAGTTTAACTACTCCTCTGACATTTTAAAAATAAAACAAGTTCTTATGTTTAAATGCTAACTTCTGAGAGCAAACTAAAGTGAACCCAGAAAAGTCAGTCTATAACAGGTAAATATTTAATGTATTGATAATAATGCTCAGTGAATTTTGTGTTGGTGAGATGTACCTGCTTGAAGTCTGTCATCAAGAAGACTTCAGATGGAATTTTTTTTTTGTTACTACTCGAATTGGACTTGAGCTGTTTAGGTCCAGATCCAAACTCCCTTCAAACTTCACAAGTATTCCGCTCTGGAGTTTTGGTTTGTCCTATTATAGAGACAGGACAAAATGTAGATACTGTTGCCTGAAAGTTTGGGGAGTACTTCGAGCCAGAGATTTCATTTGGGCTCATCACTGGGCTCAGTAAACTGGAGCAGAATTTGAACTGAGGACATAGAGAGAAAAGCCTTTTCTCTCTATTACCTGAGCCAGGCAGATCCCAAATCACGGTCTATTAATACAATGATGCATCTGCCTTTGAGAAATATTGGAGTTTAATAAAGATTAGTTTGTCAAGTGATGACTCTGACATTAAGTGTTATTGTGGGTGATAGAATCAATGAAAATAGGTTTAGTGGTGGGATTAGAAATAAATGCAGTGTAATGAAATGAGAAATGGTCTGATTTCTTTGTTTTTTAAGTGCAGGAGTGGAAAACAAAGTCCCTGTAAGGGAAACGTCTGGGTGACTTGTTGATTACTATGTAAAAGTGTGGACTTGATGGGACAAAATAGAATGTGTTTGTAGGAAGGGTACTGTGGCTTGAAATGCAGATGCAAATTAAAAAAGACATAGTAGGGGCTAGAGCTCTAGGACATTAGACACCCATCTCAAGCGATGAAAACTTATGTCTGGTAACACCCCCTCGCCGCCTTTTGGGTGACTCATTCCATTACTTGCTGCTGATCTGCTTCCTCTTGGTTCTCTGATAAACGGTTTGTTTCTTAAAAGTAGTTTCCTATGTAGCTCTTGCAGTACACCATCCCTTTTCCACGGGGCATTCATAGCTGAAATGAAAGGACTTTTCATGAGATTTCGTGTACATTTAATACCACCGGTGGCTTTACTTCATCACCAGGGCTGTTGCTGCCATCAATTTATACCTTCTTTTTTTAGGTCTATCTCTCCTAGAAATGGTTCTAAATTATAGAATAATCAAATCTAAAACAATAATTATGAGTTAAATTTCTGTATTAAATTATTTCCTGATCCCAATTCCTAGGGATACACTAAGTCTTGAGCATGTATAAGAATCTTGGGGATGACCTCATTATCTGGATAATGCCAACATGTGCAGAAGGACACGAAGACAGGGTTTTGGGGGGAAGATTTTCTGTTGTCTAGTTGAAGAGAGGGTCAGGGTTTAGAGGTCTTGTGGATGGAATGCCTTTTAAGAAGATTGGATGCTGAAAGGCCCAGCAGTTAGAAACAGGCCATGTACCTGTTTTAGAAAAAAGCAATCTGGTGCCTCACTATTGCTTGGTGAAAGTCATCTTAATAATGGGGCATAATGCTCTTGTAATGGAAAGCATCAGTGATACCAACTGGATAGGCTTAAATATAAATGACCATGTTGTCATGTTCAGACTAAAGTAACCCTGTTTTAACAAACAATGTAGTGAGGAACACCCTAACTCAATGGTTATAAATGATCGAGCACTGTTCTGTGATCAAAAATGTTGAAGAACCAAATGGGCTCTGAGGGAGATAGAGTTCTGGAACTGAGGAGTTGGATTTTCATTTTTGATTTTACTATTCTAGTACTAAAAGAGTAATCTCCTTGAATGCAGAAATGATGTTATCATTGTTGGTCATAAGCCAGAGCTGGCACACTATTTCCCACATGCTTGAACTGACACAGTTCAATATGCAATTGAACACTGCAATATGTTCTCTGTAAATTTAACTGAATGCAAGTGCTAAAGCATGCATTAGTCTGAACAACTTTTTGTAAAAGTGGGATAAAAATGTGGAATGAAAGTAACAGCACAGATTGACATAAATTAAGAGTTTAGCTTACTACATTAGGGTTAAAATATACTTTTGAGTGTTCCAAACATTTGCACTGAAATGTATTTCATGAACAATGGATGTTGCAACCCAAACGTATATGGCAAGGTACTATCAAGGGTCCCCCTGAAGCATGCAGCACAGGTTCCATTTACTGTTCCCTTCCTTTGTTCCACAAGGTCATTTTAAAAGTTAATATATTTTAACTGGACACAGATATAGTACATGGTTGGTATTTTTTTTCTTACATTAAATATGATCAATTGGAATCTGGAAGAAAAATTGAGGAAAATATATACAAAGATCTGTCAGATGCAGTTCAGTTCAGTTCAGATACCAGTGTGGTCCCTGTACTTAGATTGGTGCCAAAGTCATGATATTTCTGCTTGCCACGATGGGTTGGTTGGGAGGCCTTTGTGGTGGTGATATTGGATTCATCAGCAACATTTGACGTGGTTGATGGTTGCACTACCAAGTGGAGGGTATATTAAGTAGGTCTAGAACAGCACAACTGGTTTTGGCTGTATCTGACAGAACATCCCAGTGACACGGAACCAGTTCTCATTGGCCTATGCTGGGATCAAGTGTACACTCCCCATACTGCATTTCCCTGAGGTGCCTTTGGGAAAGCTAAACCATGGGTTACATTTGCTGCATACATATTACACGGCTCAATATTTCTCTGATCTAGCAAACCTGTATTATGATATGAAGCAGGTGACATTTTCCTTGGCTGCTTGAGCTTTGCTGGGGAGTTACAATTTTAGTGTGTGTCAGGGCAAGGAGCTAATTTAAAATCAGATATCTGGTGTGGTCAGGGCTCCTTGCTTATTTTTACCACTTTTATAGAAACTAGATAATAGCATATACCTGTGGCATCAAGTTTGGTATACTCTGTATTGGGCTAACTAGGAAACGGGGTTCATGCTTTCTGCAGATCACAGTAGAAAGATTATTATGGGGAATGAATGAAGAAGATTCTACCTACTCACTCTCCTGTGATTTTCTCTGGCTGCCTGTTGCTGTTCAGGGTGTTAGTTTTAACATTTAAAAACCTCTCACTGGACAATCATGTTGAGCTTCAGACACCTTATAGCTCATCTTCTCTTTTAAGGTCAGAGAAGCAATGCTCCTGTGTTTGTTTATGCATTTCTGAATATGTGGCATGCCCTGCCTTTTGAAAATGTTCTGGATTTGGTCTCTTGATAGCATTCAGCATAGTACTGAAATTCCTTTTAATTATGTCACATGATTTTGTCCTACTAACGTTTTTCCATGTAAGTATTTTAACTGTCTTCTCGTCTTTATACATTCATTATTTAAAATAACCTATATGTAAACAATTTTCTGCAAAAAGGAGTCACTTCTTCATCGCATGTACAGTAAAAATCAGTTAACTGATGGAGTGTACGGTAAGTGTTTCTGCTTTATAAGACAATCAAAGGAAATTTCCTTGTCCCAAGCAGCTGATGACCTAACTAAGACCATACACCAGATAACAGGGCAAAATCAAGAGATGATAGCAGTGCAGGAAGGTTTTATCAAACAAGTGGGATTTAAGGAGGGTGTTTAGCTGAAAGCATCAAGCTTGCCAAATAAAGTGAACTAATTAATATTATCGCTGTTATTATTTGAAAGAACTGCAGCCACTGTAAAGATCAAATCAAATTCCACTTAGCCCAAGCCTTCAGTTTCCTTGTGGGATAGGCTCTTGAATTAACAGATGTGCAGTAGTAAAGAAGGAGCAGAAAAGCTCCAAGAGCAGCTGAAAATCTGTTTTTTTAGAAAATGTACAAGAATTGTTAAATTGCTCTTATTGTCAGAAATTTCAAAACTGAAACTCAGTGCAATTCTTTAATTCATGCACATGGCAGGCAAGAGCAATTCGACTTGAGTTCAGTAGGTTCTTCTCACTGGCTAGCCTGGGAAATGGAATTGTTGCAATACTTGTTTTCAGTAGGTGGGATAAATTGTTTCAGTTTGAAGCATTGTTCTTTCACAGAAAAAGGTAAGCTTGGGAAGCTAGTTTTTGAGCAGAAGTGCCTGCTTAGGAAACCTAGTGTTTGTCTTTTGCTGATATAAGGTTTGTGGTCAAGGTCTTGTCAGATTCAGCTTTTAAAAAATAATTCTTTTCCATCTCCTCTCTCATTTTTAATCTGTCTGTGGTCTGTCTGTCTTAGTTTTATGATGTTGCATGTTTCACGGGACTTTTTCTTGTAAGTATACGATGGAACAGTTGATAACATGACCCCTTGCACTTGTCCAGACACTCATCTGTTTTGATCCCTAGCAATCACCAAGGAGGTGGTGCGGGGGTGAATGCCATACTTGGCATAATAGCATGATTAGACAGGTAAATAAATTACCTGCCATATGCATCTCATAGTTTTAAAAGTAACCTGCTGGAAACACCATTGAATCTTACTGTACATTATGCACTCATATTTGTCCTCTGGAAAACTGCGAGTTTATTTTAATAAGCACATAAGAACATAATAAAAATGTTAAATGCCAGGAGATCAGATGGACCATGCTCTTATATTTTTACATGAGAAAACCCAAAACAATTTTCTTTCCTAACAAATTAGAAGATGCAAATGGAGGGTGGGGGTTGGAAGAAAGACTGGACAGATCACATGAGGGACTTGCAGACACTGCTGGCCATCGTCTGGAATTAACTCTACCTTGGAAGTTTCACTTTGCTCTATGGCATTCAGCGCTCGCTCGCATGCTCTCTCTCTCTTTGATTTTTCTCACCAGTCACAGAAATAACAGGCCACTCAAACCACTTGCTCCCACTTCAAATTATAGAATGTGAAGAGATTGCATCAGTGCAGATGCAGGACAATTACAGAAGTGAGCACTGTGGTATTTTGCCAAAAAGATAATGGCAGTTCTGTGTTAATGGAAGTCTTGTTCTATAATGAGCACAGGCAGTTCTACAGAGGAGCAAATGAGCTGTTTGAATGGAGGGGAGACTCATTTTAGTCCAGAATAAATCAGAGCTGGAAAATCTTGCAAGGCATGCCACTAAATGGATGGACTTGCAATCTTAGCAAACTTTGTGAACCCCAGTGGAGGTGCCTGATGTTAAAATAACAGTCAGTCATATTAATAGTACCCTGTAGAAACAGCCAACATATCCTGGAGGAAAAAAATCCATTTTCTTTAATTTTTTCACACACTGGTAAACACTATGGGGTTAGGTCAAATTTAGCCATGTTAGATCAATTTTAAAATGAATGTGTCCACACAACCAACCCCATTCTGGCAACTTAAAGGGCTCTTAAAATTTACTGCTATACTCCTCCCCAGTGAGGGGATTAGCGCTAAAATCGATCTTGCTGGGTTGAATTTGGGGTAGTGCGGATGCAAATCGATGGTATTGGCCTCCAGGAGCTATCCCAGAGTGCTCCATTGTGACCATTCTGGACAGCACTTTGAACTCTGTTGTACTAGCCAGGTACGCAGGAAAAGCCCCAGGAACTTTTGAATTTCATTTCCTGTTTGGTCAGCGTGGCAAGCTCAGCAGCACAGGTGACCATGCAGTCCCCCCAGAATTGTAGAGCACAGAACAGGGTTTCTCAAACAGGGGCCACTGCTTCTGTAGGGAAAGCCTCTGGCGGGCTGGGCTGGTGTGTTTACCTGCCCCGTCCACAGGTCCGGCCCATCGCAGCTCCCATGGATCGCTGCTCCAGGCCAATGGGAGTTGCTGTGAACAGCCTAGTTCCATCCTCTTTGGGACCCCCCCTTCAGGTAGTTGAAGGCTGCTATCAAATCTCCCCTCACTAGTCTCTTCTGCCAACTAAATAAGCCCAGTTCTCTCAGCCACTTCTCATAAGTCATGTGGCCCCGTCCCCTAATAATTTCTGTTGCCCTCCGCTGGACTCTCCAATTTGTTCACATCCTTTCTGTAGTGGGGGACCCAAAACTGGACCCAGTACTCCAGATGTGGCCTCACCAGTGCCAAATAGAGGGGAATAATCACTTCCCTTGATCAGCTAGCAGTGCTCCTACTAATGCAGCCTAATATGCCATTAGCCTTCTTGGCAACAAGGGCACATCGTTGACTCATATCCAGTTTCTTGTCCACTGTAATCCCTAGGTCCTTTTCTGCAGAACTGCCACTTAGTCAGTCAGTCCCCAGCCTGTAGTAGTGCATGGGATTCTTCCATCCTAAGTGCAGGACTCTGCACTTGCCTTGTTGAATCTCATTAGATTTCTTTTGGTCCAATCCTCCAATTTGCCTTGGTCACTCTGGTCCCTATCCTTACCCTCCAGGGTATCTACTTCTCCCCGCAGCTTAGTGTCATTCATGAACTTGCTGAAGATGCAGTCCATCCCATCATCCAGATCATTAATGAAGATTTGGAACAAAATCGGCCCCAGGACTGATGCCTTGAGCACTCTGCTTGATACTGGCTGCCAACTAGACATCGAGTTGTTGATCACTACCCATTGAGGTCGACGATCTAGCCAGCTTTCTATCCACCTTATTGTCCTTTTAACTCAACCAGCTTGGTGTGTGCTAAAGTACATTTTGCCTTGAGCTTTAGATGATGTTAGTTCAATCAATTTAGCCAACATAATTTAACGTTATACCTTTAAGTGCTAGTTTTGGCCAAGTCTCCATGAATAGAGTGGCAGACCTGGGAATAGAATCTGAGCCACCTGTTTCCCAGTTCTTAGCTCCAAATGCTCGATAACACTGCCTCTGCAACTTTCCATTAAGATCTGTCAGCTTTGGGTCAGGCCTTTTATTAGGAAATGGGTGTAAGTGGTAAAATCAAAACAACGGCTACATCACTTCTTCTGACTACTAAAACATATTGCACCAAATTGGATTTCATCTGTTTTGTATTTTCACTGGAAAGTGACTGAGTTCCAGCCTGAATTAAACTGGAACTTACCTAAACCCTAACCTACGTTCCCGCCGTGTAAGTGAGCCCAGCCTTAAAACACCTCCAAACCCAGATCAGGGTTTTTTGGTGGGGAAGGTGGGGGGAGAGGAGTTTGGGCTAAAGCCCAGGTAAGATCCCGAGTTAATTGTGCAGTGAAGGCATGCCCAGAGACTGAGGCTATATGTAGGCTAAATTATAGCAGCATTAAAATTTATCTCACCTGTTTTCTCCATGGGTAAAAAGGCTGCCCTTTGAGAGAGATCAAAATCTGCTGTGGGCAATTTTGGTATTAAATACAAATGCAAGTGCTGAAATGCAGATAACTGTACTCACCACATAGAGAAATACTGCCAGGGAAGGGGCAGCAGGTGTTCCAACAGACACAGAATTTTTCCCTCTTTCCCCTCGGGCTTCTCATTTTGACAATCAATGAGGGGGGTATGTCTTGAAAAAATTGTAAAATCCCCTCTCATCCATAATATTTTTAAAAAGAACAAATGCCCTCCCCGAAGGGAGGAGGGAAGAAGGAAAATAGTTTCACTTAGAAGGGAAAAAGGGAAACATATTTCAAGGTCAGATCAAGCGAAGATGTCATGATCATTTATCTTCTGATTTGCTTTGTTGCTTGTGTAGGAATGGAGCTGGACTATGGCTTAGCTGCCACGAGATCATGTCCATGAGATCAGTAAACATGAAGCTGTTTCTTACAGAAAGGCAAAGAGGAATCCTATATTTCATCTCTTCAATCCATCATTCTTACTTAGGCCTGGCTAATTGCAGGTTGGGCTGGTCCTGCAAAGTGCAGAGTATCCTCCAGCTCCCATAGACTTTGATAGGAGTTGAAGGACATTTAACATCTCCCAGGGTTTGGTCCCAAAATGGTATTGCAGCTTCTTATAGACACATTTCAGCCTCCAGACTTGAACTGAGAGCACAGAACACATTTAATTTGACATGATAAGGATCTTCATAAAACTGGTTCACTTTTTAATGGAAAATGCAAGAATAATCTAATTAACATTTTGTTCAGTGCACTCACCTGAATACTATTTTAAACCAGTATGTCTTTCCTGTACCCGTTCTCCCCTTCATTTCAACAGTTCAGGCCATTATCAAACAATCTAATTATCTCTATAAATCACTGGGAAGCAGTGGTTTTGTGTGCAGCATAGTTACTCATGACAGGTTTTATTTAGTAATATTTGATCGGAAGAACCATTCCTTGCTACCACTCTCTGTATATGCTATCCACAGGGAAGCAGGCTGCTGAAACTGGAAAAGGATTCTTTCTTTAGAAGAGTTTTTGGACCCATTTTGCTCCAGGCTGTGGAATAAAATGAGAAAGAGAAAAAGGTGTGTGTGTGTGGGAATTTATTTAGAGGTTAAAATGGTGTCAGTGATCCTCTTCTAATGAACTTATGACTTAGGTGACAGATCACTATTAGGTTCAAGCTCCTCATGCATAGACTAGACCACTGATGCTCAACTTTTTCCTTATTGGGGAGCCCCCACCTTCAGGACATCATCCCATCCCATAGCAATATGGGAAAGGCAGGGTGTTCACAGCCCTCCTGACACCTGTTTGCAACCGTACGAACATTGCAGATCTCCACATTGAAAACCCATGGACTATCTGGGGCTGCAGCATTCACTGGCTTGTGTAGACAGTTATGAGAAAGCTGTGAGGATTGGTGGCCAGTTGGCTGCTCTTATCACTTACAGCTTTTTCCACTCAGATCTTTTCCCCAGCCAAGAGCTGGATTAAGGCACATGCTGTGTCTTGACTATAACAATGTAATCCACTGGTCTGTCCATTCATCGCCATGCAGGAGTGGGCCCAGAGTTTGTGGGGAAATGTGCACCTGGCTTTTTAATAATTGTCTGCTTGGCAGGGGTCAAAGTAACTTACAGGACTTACCGGTACTGCTGGAGTCCTGAAGGGGGCGTGGCCTCATCCGGAAGAGGTGTGGCCTCTCAAGATTTAAAGGCCCTGGGAACCAGCTGTGGCTGGGAGACCCAGAGCCTTTAAATCAACCGGGGCTCCCAGCTGCAAAGGTGGCTGGGAGCCCCCTGGGACTTAGGGGCAAATTAAAGGACCCGGGGCTCTGGCCGCCAGGGGGAATCCCAAGCTTTGCGGGGCTGGGGTAGGGATTTAAAAGGCCCAGAGCTCCTGCAGCTGAGGGAAGCCCAGAGCGCTTTAAATCCTGGCCCCAGCCTGGCCGCCAGAGCCGTGGGGGGATTCAAAGGACTCTGGGCTGCCCGCAGCTGTGGGCAGCCCAGAGCCCTTTCAATCCTCACCATGGAAGTTGATGCGGTCCGGCACAGCATACTGGCTCTTGCCAGTACGTCGGACCGGACCGGACCGGCTTACTTTCACCTCTGCTGCTTGGTTTCTTGTCAGGGTTGCCAACCTTCCTAGCCAAAAAGAAAAGAGACGTGTAAAGAGCCTACAGTATAATGTCACTGAACTCTGAGTGAACTCTGAAATTATCCTGGGATTTGATGACCCCTTTGGTCAAGCAGAGTCAGATCATTTGTTATGCATAGCTGTTGAGGCTTGTAAACCAACATTAGGCTAAAATAAGACACTGAAGCGTTAAAAAACATTAAACAGCATAATAAAAAGGCAGTTGGGGTTATGTATTTTACAGCATCCTCTATAACTTTCCTCAAAATTCCAAAGAATGCAGGAAGCCAGTGCCTTTAAGAAATCCCCAGGATTCTCCTTTTGTCTACTCCCCACCCCCAGCTAAAGGATACTTCTAAAATTCAGTCACTCCTGTTTAAAGCCAGGAAGAGAATAGCTGCCAGAAGAAAATCACTGGGAGGAGAAAAGAGAAAGGAATGATAACCAGCTCAGAGATTAGCCTGACAAATCAGTGAGGCATCCTGGAAATGTGTAAGAGTGGTGCAAGCTATAAATCAAGAGATGAATTCATTTTATATAAGGTTCCTGTTTAACCTCCAGGTAGGAGTATTCGAATACTAGAGAGTTCGAACCTCAGCTAAGAATGAAGTGTATGGTGACACCTGGGTTAGCGCCATGTGCTTTGGAGGTAGGCTGCTACAGCTCATCTTTTCCCTGTTTGATCTGTTGAAATTCCTAGTGGATCATTGTTAGATGTTGAGGCTCTAAGCTTTGGTGCTGGAAAGCTGGCGCGAGGGGTAACGTGGTGGCTCAGACCTAAATGGGCCACAGCCAAGGAAATTTAGGAAGTGTGTGGATCTGACCACTCCCCATGGGGTTCCTGCCAGCTGGGTTTCCTGAAGCCTTTGAAGAAATGAAGAAAGAGATTTTTAAAAGTGCCCTGCATTGGCTTAACTCTTTGTCTCGCATTGCAGAATAAGCATTTTACCCTTGGCTTCAATAGGAGCAGAGTTATAGACCAGTGCTGAGTGTTTTTATTCGCTCTCTACCCTACTCCGACAGAGTCCCTATAGAGGGCAATGACCCATTGCTTTGGATTGCAGGCAGTGTGCTATCACCCCTCCCTCCATTCAGTAGGCTGAATTGGCATAGGGGGCAGGGTTTCCTGTGCCAACTTTGCTGAATTTGTCCCCAGGTTTTTGGCTGTTCTCACGTGCTGGGCCTGAGCCTCCAGGTGCCCCATGTGCTGAGATCCCATGTCTTCAATGGGTGTTCTCTTAAGCAGCGGGATTTGTAAGATCAGACCTGGTGCATGTAATCTTGTATAAATAACTTGTTACGATTGCCGAGTTTATAATGTAGCAATTTAAAAAAAGCTTGAAGCAAACTTGCTTACTTAACTAATTCTTGTGCATGTTAATCAGGGCCATAGTGCAAAGCTGGCAACTTAATTTACTTCTCTTATTGGATATGAAAATAGCAGTAAAATGTATCTGGAAACTGAGCAAATGGCTTTGATGTGACAACTACAGAGGGGAAATTCTCCACATACTGGACAGCATGGAAGGTGAGCAGAACATCTCCATGTAGTTCTAAGAAATTATCTGTTGGCAGCAAGAAGAAAAACTGCAGTGCTGAAAGCCATAAACATTCCAGGGCCCAATTTCCAAACACGAAGCATCCAAATCCTATATATGGTCAATTAAATGAGCAAATATGGTAGGTTCCCTAATAGTCTGTGTTTAGGTACCATTTAATATAATCCATAGAGAGGATCTGGGTGCCTACATTCGACATGGAGCTTCCCATCTTCTCCTGTTTCATTCATGGAACCATTTTGAAATATTGCAGGTTCTTTTTCTTTTTCTTTTTCTTTTTGTTGTATGGGACAATAGGAGCTAGCTTCCATCAAATCCAGGATCACTCTTGGAATTAAATGCTTTCCAATTACTCTTTACACTTGTCTCATTTCTGAGTCATGGCAGAGATAAGCTTACCAGTGGTGCAGACCTTGACACCGCTTTCTTTTGCAGAGATGCCCCAGGAGTCAGTGTAGATGTAGCACTGTTAAAGATTGTCATTTCTCCAGGACCCTTCATAGCAGATCCAGATGGGTCACTAATACTGGTGATTGCTTGGGTGTCAGTAGTTGATTTGGCAGAGTTGGCAGATAACAAAATAGTGGGTTGGTTTAATTTGGAAAGCACTGTTTGACCAGCTGCTAGATGCAGGGTTGTGACTTCCGAAGATGAAGGTGAAATGCTGGTGTTCACTAGAGTTGAGCTTACCTTAGAGGTAGCCTGGGTAGTTGAAGAGGAAGCTATAAGATCTGGAGGTGACTTGGTTTCATTGGTCATTGAAGGAAATATTGAAACAGAAACAGCTTTAGAAGCCAAAATGGGAGATGCCTTTTTGGTTCTAGAAAGTAAATGTAATTTTAAAAACCCTTTGCGTGACCTTGATGGCCTGGTGGTGGGATCCTCCGGCAGAACTGGGGCAAGGGCCTTGGAGGAAGACTCTGGTGATGGGGTAGAAAGTTGCAATGTTGAAGATTTAGAGTTTACCTTAGCATGTGGAAATTTGGATTTATTCTGTTCCTTGAAAACAATTAAATCACTTTTTTTACAGGTAGCCTGAATAGTTGAAGAGGAAGCTATAAGGCCTGGGTGTGATTTGGTTTCACTGGTTATTGAGGAAAATGTTGAAACAGCAACTGCATTAGTAGCCAAAGTGGGAGATGCCTTTTTCTTTTTAAGGAACAAAAATAATTTAAGAAATCCTTTGTGTAACTTTGATGGGCCTGGAGAGGGCCCCGGGGTGGGTCCTGGCATGAGATCTTGGGTGGGTTCTGAGGAGGTTCCCAATATTGGTCCCTGGGAAGGGCTCAGGGAGGTGGGGCCCTCGGAAGAGTCCTGGGTGGGATCCTCAGGAGATGGCTCTGATAGTGTCTTTGAAAGTTGAAATGCTGAGGTTTCTGGAGTTACTTGAATGAGTGGAGACTTCAGTTTATCCTGTTTCTGAAAGAAAATTAGTTTGCACATTTAATAATGATCTTAACCACTTTCTTCCTTTCCAAGAGAGGGCATCTGGGAGAATGCAGAGCTAACCCATCATGAACCTCACACAGTACCTGATGGGGGGGAACTTCCGTGTATATTTGCCACTATTTTGTCCATTTTAGTTTTATCTGTCCCAAGCTTTAGGGGTTTCCCTTGAAAAACTATTTCACAGCTCTAATAAGTTTTAGTATCAGGAAATTTTCCCTGATATGCAATGTAAGTTTTCGTTTTCTTAATGTTTATCCCATATATTCTAGCTTTACCCATTTGTGCACTTAGGGGTTTACACCATTTGGATTTGTATAGACTATTACCATGTCTGCCATCAGCCACTGATGTTTCTTCTGCATATATCAGCCAACGTGGAAATAGAGTTGCCAATTTTGGTTGGACATGTTCCTGGAGGTTTCATCTCATGACAAAATCTTTAATTAAAGATTAATCTTTAATTCCTTGTGACTCCAGGACAATTCTGGGAGGTTGGCAACCATATATGGAAACCAGTATCCACACTCCTAGAATCATAAAAATGTAGGGCTGGAAGGGCCCTTCCATCTAAGCTGTCATGGACAGGGCTGTATAGGCCTAGTTCAGGATATTTCTTCTGTCTTCATAAAAGTTAACCGGCAGTAGATGGTCCAGTCAATTATAGAGTGGTTTATAGGGCGATTGTCAGATATCTGCTATCAGCAGACAGTGTAATTGGAATTATAAGTGACTCACTTATTTCCATGTATAAGAGACATTGCATTTAAATCAGTAAAATTTGCTGGCATTTTTATACACTTACAGTAACTTTATTTGTTTGCAAGTCTGAAGGCTTTGACCTCGCCTTTGTACCTGGTCGAAGTGGTTTTGGAAAGTCCAGAGAAAAACTTAGTGTATTCCATGAGCTTTGTACTAATTTATAACTTTCAATATCTGAAATTAGATGGAAGAAAAATACAGATTGGTCAAGAAAAAAGTAGCAACTCCATGCATATGACATTTAGAGCTGAATATCTTGGGCTGTTTAAAAAAAAAAAAAGGAAACTAAATATTTAAGAGAACTCAAATGCTACTTAATAAGAGAACATGGTTTCACAGAAATGTGCATTTTGCATTTGCTAAATGCTTTGTCATAGTTAACATGTTTAATTTACAGTAGCACATAAAGCAATATTATATATAAATTTTAGGACTGTCAAATTATTAAAAATTGCGTGATTAATTGCGCTGTTTAATAATAGAATACCATTTATTTAAATATTTTGGATATTTTCTACATTTTCAAATATATTGATTTCAGTTACAACACAGAATACAAAGTGTACAGTGCTCACATTATATTTATTTTTTATTACAACTATTTGACAGCTTCTGTTTGATAACGATCCGAAGCAGGGTGGACCAACACATGTTCATTTTCATCATTCTCATCATTTCATTTGTTTTGCCACCAGGAGAAAGTTGATATTCCTTTTTTGGTTTGGATTCTGTAGTTTCCGCATCGGAGTGTTGCTCTTTTAAGACTTCTGAAAGCTTGCTCCACGTCTAGTCCCAATCGGATTTTGGAAGGCACTTCAGATTCTTAAACCTTGAGTCGAGTGCTGTAGCTAGCTTTAGAAATCTCATATTGGTACCTTTTTTGTGTTTTGTCAAATCTGCAGTGAAAGTGTTCTTAAAATGAACAACGTGTCCTGGATCTTCATCTAAGATTGGTCTAACATGAAATATATGGCAGCAAAGGACCTGTCTTCCTCTGGGCCTGGGGGGAGCTCAACCCCCCACTTCATCCCAGGTCTGCCCCCACCTACCTCCTTTCCCCAAGCCTCCATCCTCATCCAGCCTCTTCCCACCTCTGCTCTGCCCCTGCCCCTGCCCCAACCCATCCCTTCTCCCAAGTCCCCACCCCCATCCTGCATCTTCTCCATCTCTTCCTGCCCAGTTCTGCCCCCTCCCCCGAATGTGTCCTGTCTCTGCTCCTCCTCCTTCCTCCCAGAGCCTGCTGCATGCTGCAAAACAGCTGATTGTGGCAGGCAGGAGGCACTGGAAGGGAGGGGGAGGAGTTGATTAGCAAGCCCCTGGTGGATGGGAGGCCCTGGGGCATAGGGGGAAGATGGCTGACGGTGGGTTCTAAGCACCTGCTAACATACGAATGTTTAGCATATGTGGCACGTAAATACTTTACAATGCCGGCTACAAACGTGCCATGCGAATGCCTTTTCTCACTTTAAGGTGACATTGTAAATAAGAAGTGGGCAGTGTTATCTCCTGTAAATGTAAACAAACTTGTTTGTCTTAGCAATTTGTCTGAACAAGAAGTAGGACTGAGTGGACTTCTAGGCTCTAAAGTTTTACATTGTTTTGTTTTTGAGTGCAGTTATGTAACAAAAAAAAAATCTACATTTGTAAGTTGCACTTTCATGACAAAGAGATTGTACTACAGTACTTGTATGAGGTGAATTGAAAAATACAATATCTTTTGTTTATCATATTTAGATTGCTCACTTTATATTATTTTTATTACAAAGATTTGCAATGTACACTTTGTATTCTGTGTTGTAATTGAAATTAATATATTTGAAAATATAGAAAAACATCCAAAACTATTTTAAAAATTTCAGTTGCTATACTATTGTTTAACAGTGTGATTAATCACTATTAATTTTTTATAGTTAATTGCGTGAGTTAACTGCGATTAATTGACAGCCTTAATAAATGCGACACCCTTAATAAATGTAAAAGCCTTTAATGGGACATGATCAACTTGATAATCACATTTTTGTCTAGCAATGTTTTGCCGTGCCTTGGTACAAGGAAGACTTTGTCTGAATACACAAGTTGTACCGCTTCAACTATCCCGATATACTTAAAGCAGTACAACCCTCCCTAACGTGGACATGTTACATCAGTATAGAAGTGCTTATCCTGGCATAGTGCATTTCCTTACAGAAAGGGGAATAAATTTCATATGGGTATAAGGTATCTTTATACCAATATACTGCATACACTGTATATTAGATTTGTATATGAATAAAAAATCACGCCCCTCCCAAAAAGAGTTATGGTATTGGTACAAAAGCTGTGCATAAATCACATCGAAAACAACCCGGTGGAAAATAATTGTTTCTCTCCATTGTTTAACTTGTTTACTTGTGCATTCCACAGCTTTTTGTGTACCATCAGTTTCAGTGTTTTCTGGATGGCTAGTTTCCCTTTTTACCTCATGCACTGAGTTGGTGACCGCTGTCTCCTGCGCTGCTCTGGCAGAGTTTATCTCCACAGTCTTCTCTGAGCCCAGTAAGAGCATTTTTCCAGTAACAGCAACAGAGATCTGAGTGTCCTTTTGTATTACTTTGGTCACTTAACTTCCTTACTTTAATCCTTCCTTTATTTGACTGATTTTTGCTAACTCTTTATCACATACTTTCACCCTATTTTGCAGGTGCCCAGATTAAAATATATCTGAGAACAGCTTGGTTCGATTGTATTTTGATAGACTAGTGTGTGCCTAGGATGGAAAAGGCTAATGGACCACTCGAAATTTATGCAAATTGGGTCTTGTTCAATCCAAACCTATGTGATATCTTCAAATCCTGAGCAATAATGTTTCCATCCCCCAAATTTTACCCACACTTACTGGTGAACATTGAATTAATTATTCACCTGTCTTTGGTTAAAAGTTAATTCTTTCTCTCTGTCTCTTGTTAATGTTTTTAATCAAATTGGCTGAGTACTCAAAATGGCAAGTCATGTTGACTACCTACCATGCTGAATACAAGAACCTCGCTATAGCCTCCTGCACTGCTTCAGCTTCTTGTATTAGTCTCTTCTATTCCTAGACCCTTTGATTGGCTCAGGTTCTGGTAATGGCATGGCTGTTCTCGGACAGCAGGACAGACCTGTTGGTAGGCCTCATGTGAAAGTCAAACATCATACTCCTTCTATCTACTTTGGCTGCATGGAGGGCTGAGATCACCCTGCTGGGATGGGAAGCTATGCTTCAGACTGAGTATATTGCAATCCTTGGACCCAGCACTACAAGCTGCTGAATGTCTCCTCTGAGATAATGACACACAGCACCTAGCTGGATTAGGTGCTTTGTATTTAGGTCACCAAGTCATTTCCTCTGGCAACTGAGTAATGAGTTTAACACACACACCCCAGTCACACTCTTACCTGGAACATACTTTTCATACAGTGCAAGTCTTGCATTTCGACTAAAAAAGAGAGGGAAAAACTGAGCTGCTGACTTTGCTCTACCAGCACTACTTATACTTCCTTAATGTGTAGCAGTCTGAGTTACATGCACCTGGAGGTGGAAACTGTAGCGATATGACTAAACTATTAGAATTCCATCCACATGCACAGTTTTATCTTCCACTGATTCCCCCGCCCCTTAAATTATATTCCATTTCACCACTGATGGCAGTAACCAGAATACAGGCCAGATGGAGTTTAATCTAGAGTTTGGAGAAAGCTACTTGGCCTGCAAGTGATCCTTGTTTTACTGCTTCTGGGCCTAAGGCAAGCAGAATAGAGAAAGAAAGGAGATGTGCTCATTGGTTGAGGGGGTGTGTGTATATGCTGTTTCTTTTTAAGTCATGAAATACATATTATATTTGCTAATTACATCACCCACATCAAATGTAAATACAATTCAGGGTCGCTGTGTTTGTCTTTATGATGAGTATTGGACTAGTAGTATCAGAAATATTTAAGTGTGTGAGCATCAGCATCTAAAAGGGAAACTGTGACATGGTGCTGGGCAAAGGGTTGCAGATTCAGCCCTGTGTAATGCCCGCTCCTCATCAGGGAACAAATTACAGCAGGCTGGAGGTAACCTGGCCCTAACTGGGAGGCGGAGACAGCTGCTACCTAATTAGCCTGGGGCTGCATAAAAGCCTCAGGGGAAGGAAGCCGGAGGAGAACAGGATGAAAGGAAAAAAGGCAGGGAATGGAAGCAGAGAGGTAGCTCTCCCTTCTCTCTTGCCTGCAGACGGTGAAAGGTTTCTGGTATCTGGTGAAACGGGGGTGGGAACAAGCCTGAAAATAAAGTGCACCAGTGGCTACAAAGACAGAAGCCAAGGGGGCCCTGCCACACTCTGCTACAGAAACCTAATAGGGTGATTGTACATGGAGTCAGAGTGATTCAGGAGTTAGGATGCTGGGAGTTGGAAGACCCGGGTTCCATTTCCTAACTAGCTGCAGACTTCCTGTGTGACCTTGGGCAGGCCACTTAGTTTCCTGTCTCAGTTCACTGTCTGTAAAATGGGGGTGCTGTGAGGATAAATACATTAAATATTGTCAGGTGGTCACATACTATAGAAATGGGGGTCAGATAAGTGCCTTTGATGTCTAAATTGCAAGACTGGCTGTGATGTATGTAGCATGCATCTTCTTATAACTCTTTATCTTGTCTCAGGCACTTTTTAAATCTTATTACTATGCTGTCTGTAGAGATAGGCAGCCATTTTGTGTTCATCTGAGCATGGACTCTCAGAAAGAAAATACTCTCCTAAAGATGTTTTTCCTTTTGAGTTAGTTGGACTGAAACTATGAGCATATGGTTGCTCTTTTAGTATGGGGAAAATGCAACTGTGTCAAGTTAGCGTGGTGGACATTCTAGAAGGCACTATGTATGAATTGATTGGTTAGGAAAGATTTTAAGAGCTTATAAATGTGTTTGTTCACTTCTGGCCTAATAACTGCAATATTTATCCAGGCAGGACCTCTCAATGAAAGTAATGACAATGTCCATAAATCCTGGAGTCCACAACCAGGCAAGACAGTGGGTGAGGGCTGCAGGACCTTGGGGCCCTATACAGTTTTCACTGAGGTCAATGGCAAAATGTCCACTGACTTTTGGGAACAGGTGTGGCCTCCTTGTCCTGTGAGTGTATTGGTGTTTATTTGCCAGTTTTTGATATGTTCACCTAAATTTGAATTTTTTGTGCTGATCCTGCATTTCTTGAATACCTAAACTCCCATTGGTTTTAGTAGAATTTTTGGTTCTGTGTGTATTGAGTCACATTTAAGCAACTTGCCCTTCAGTTTCTTCCTCTGCAGTGTATTGATAACTTGACTGGTGGCTGGATTCTATAGGGGGCAGGCATGCTGTCGCTTTGTTGTTTTGATTTAATTCCTCCTGTTTTCTGTTACTCCCTCCCTTATTTGTCATGACCTCTTGCTAAGAAGAAAAAGCTGATATGGAAATAGGCATTAGCCTTGTTCTGAGATAAAAAATAACTTGGCAAAACATACCTGGGTTAGACAGCAGTTTTCCTACTCTAAAAAAAAGTGTAAAGAAACTAAAAATAAATGATCAGTTAGTGATTACATATTAAAAACAACTGAAGAACTGGTATATTTGGCTTTAAAATATAAACAGGGGCATTCACAAGGGGGGGAAAGCAGGAGCACAGCCCCCCCCTCAGTAATCACTGGGGGCACAGAACTCCAGCCCTTGGGCTGCAGTGGTGGTGGTGGGAGAGCGGGCTCCTGACAGGGCGAGGGGAGGGAAGAGTGAGCTCCTGCCACAGAACGTGCTCCCCGCCCCAGGATCAAAGTTAAATTTCTGTGCATGCCCCTGAATATATATATCTGCTTAATGTTTAAAATAATATGAACTCATCTTGGCATGGGATTTATGTGCACAACTTCCTGCCCAATGAGATGAGAATACCTGCCATCAGTTGTGTGGCTCAAAGTTGATCGTGATTTAGATGCTTCTCTTCCCAGGAAAAGAGACACTTTATAAAATCATCATAGTGGTAATTGTTTTGGGTTTGAAGTGAACTATCTAAAATTTCATGCGTTGATATACTGTGAATGATTTACACTCAGATACAGTGCGTCAAATGTTCTTGCCACTCACGTGTATCTAAGAATTGAATGATTTGCTGCCAATAGCACTTTGTGGCTTCTTTAGTTCATGTTGTTGGAATTTTCATAAAATTTTAATAATTCTTTCATAATTATTTTTCTTGAAAGCCTTTTGAATGCATGTAAAGATTTTTGTTGTTGTTGTTATTGTTTGTTTGTTTCTTTCCTTGTTATTTAAATCATTCATCCAAGACAGCCTTGGAAAAGAAAGATCTAATTTGCAGACCTATCATAGTGAAGAGAAATGAGATGATGAACAGTCTGGACCATCCAAAGGATTATTACAATTTTAATGTAAGTTATTTAAGTAAACATCAATGGGAAAATAACTGGAAATGCAATAATTTAATCCTACATCAAGAAAACAAAAAGGATAATAACGTATATTGTAGAGACTCTGATTAGATACAATGACTCATGAGGGGAGACTTATTTCCAACAGGAAGATGGTCTCATTTTGTTTGTTCCAGTGCAGGCAGGTACTTGCGAAGGGCTGTTGTGGTTGAACTTTTCCATGATGCAATGTCATTTGATGCATAACGGGGCAAGGTTTCCCCATTAGAGCCCTGGCATCAAGGCAGTTAAATTCATAGATTAATAGATTAAGGCCAGAAAAGACCTTTCTGATCATTTAGTCTGAACTCTTGCATGACACAGGACAGAATTTCACCCAGTAATTTCTGCATCAAGTCCTTCTGGTTAGACTAGAACCTCACTCTTAGAATATATTTTTATTTTAATGTAAAGACTTAAATTTCAAGTAATGGAGAATCCTCCACATCCTTAGGTAAGCTGTTCCATTGGTTCATTATTTTTGCAGTAAAAAATGTGCACTTTATTTCCATTTTGAATTTTAAATGAGCCAGGCAATTATCAGAGCATATTTTTGGTGTTTAATAGAACCTTCTAATATTTTCCTTCATCATTCAAGTCTGATCATAACAGCAAGGACACGTTAGTCCCAGACATACCTCAATCAGCAGATGAGACTTCAAGATATGATGCTTCTGTCCTTCCACTGACACTGATGTAAAAGAGAGAACAAAGGGGAGTGGAGGAAGGGAGAGAAGCTAACATCAGCCTTAATGATGGCAAGAAAACCTGCACTCTGCCCATTGCTAAGAACACACACAACTGTTCTTCATGCAAGAGATTCACCTATAGGAAAGTCTGAATCACTGAGAGAGAATTTCTGTCTCTGGTGAGAAGAGACCATCACACTGCAATACGAATGAGTGAAAGGCACATTTTCTTGTATTGGGAAGAAGAGACCAGTAGTTTTGATTCAGTCAATGAAAGAGACCTTTCTCCACTGGCAAGAAGGTATCATCCTGCTGCAGTTTAGGTGATTTAGACAAACTTTCCTTTCTAGGGACTTGTCTACACCACAAAATTAAGTTGACCTAACTTAGGTTGGCATACAGCTGCCTCAGTAACTACATCGCTTGTGTGTGTTTAAACTTTGCTCTTTTTGTCGGGGGTGCACGTCCTCACCCTCACCAGATGTATTTGTATCAATTGTACTGTCAGTGTGGGGTATTGTGGGACAGCTCCTGAATGCTAGTAACAGTCGATATAAGCAGTGCAATGTCTACACTGACACTGCGTCGACCTAACTACATCAACATTGGCTCTATGCCTCACATGGAGGTGGAATTATTAAGTCGGTGGGAGCAAAATTTAGTGTAGACTAAAATTTTAGATGCCTGGCATTGGCCTAAATCTGTAGTGTAGACCAAGCCTAGGAAAGTCATGGGCCCTTCGGAGATCTGCATGACAACATAATTTGTATAGATCTCCATAACTACTTCCTAGTGTGATTCAGTCCATTCTTCATTTGGAAGAAGACCACAGTAGTATAGACTGGTTTGGTAAAAGACTTTCCATCTTTGCACATCAGAGATAATGAAGAGGTTTGCCATGCTTTTAAATGAAAGAATTGTATGTGAGATGTTTTCCTAAAGGGAAAATGGCCAACATGTAACTGTAATAAACAGGCTTTTAAGAGAATTTTTTGTTGTGCTCCTCTTATCTTGGAGAATAATATGGAGGATAGATTGGCTAGGTATTCAAATTAATTTGAGGAAAGGAAAAGAGTCAGTGCAGTTTTTCTGCTGAAGGGAGAGAGGTGAAGGAGGGAGTACAGTTGCTTTGTATATTTCTATAGCACTTATATCAGTATATTTTTAATATGAAAGTTCAAAGCCTCTCCACTGGTCTGCACTGGGGAGATGAGGGGAGGAATGCACAGTTACTGTACCAGGAAGAAAAGAGTTTCCAGCCCCCTAGTTAGTTAGAATAGATGGGTGCATCTACATTACAATAAAAAATCTGCAGCATCAAGTCTCAGAGCCCAGGTCAAGTGACTCAGGCTCCTGGGGCCAAAAATAGCAGTGTAGATATTTGGACTCAGGCTGAAGCCTGGACTTTGAAACCCACCCGGCTCATGGGATTTCAGAGCCTGGGCTCCAGCCTGAGCATGAATCATCTATACTGTAATTTTTAGCCCTGTGAGTCCAAACTTCAGTCAGGAGACCTGGGCTAGTCATAGCTAGGCCATCATGAGTCTTTTATTACAGTATAGACCAGAGGTTCTCAAACTGTGGTCTGTGGACCACCAGTTGTCAGTGAGGAGAGCTGGCCTTACCATGCGGTGAACTGAGGCAGCTGCCTCAGGTGCCGGACTGTGGTGGGGGCGCCACTAGGACCCAGAGTGTACAAAATTGTGTCTGCTGCTGGTGCATATGTTTTCTCTCTGCTCTAGATGCACAGAGATGGTGAAGTGCTGTGCTGGAGGAAGAAGGACACAAGAGACATAACAGGCAGGCAGGAGAAAAGGTGAGAGGGAATAACAGAAAGCAGCAGGAGCTGCAGGGAGAGAGAGGAGGAGGAACCTCTTATGTACCTCTCTAGCACCCTCAGGAGCCTGGACTGATTAACACCAGCTTCTCAGGGAACTTCCTGTTTCCTCCTGCTTCCCTGAAACCACTTGAAGAGAATATGCAGTCAACTGAAGTAGTAGGAGCCAGTTAGGCCCTTAAGATGCTGATATGTTCCCTAACTCAGGCCCTGCTACCAGCCTGCTTATTTGTCCCCTTCAATTTAGTGTTGAGAACCATTATAGCTGGCACATAACAGCAGTCATGAGTGAAAGAAGAAGAGGCCCCTCTGGGGCAGCATTCAGAAAAAGAAAGAAAGCAAAGGAAGCTTTTCTATCTAAGCAGGAAGAAGCTGTCCTGAGATACATAGACACAAACGTTCATGGTGAGCCTTTCAGCCCCAGTGAGGATGTGAGTGGTGAGGAGATGCCTGATCTTCCAGTTAGTGAGAGTGCAGGTGACCTGGCAGCTACTGCAGCATCCATATCTCCATCTCAAATGGAAGAAACCATGCACATTCCTGAAGAAAAGTGTAGATCAGAGAAGAGTGTGGTGGAGGCGCAAGAAACAGACACTGCTGAGTTTAGTTCTTTAAGTGTAGGTGATCCAGGACTGTGGACCCACTTGAGCAGTAGCCTGAGGGACTTCCTTGTACTGCATGGGCCACAGCAAGTGAAGAACTTCATGTTCCCCAAAGACAATGAAAATAGAAGTTTCCATCCAACACAATACTGGCGTGAAATCCCAAATGGTGACAAAGTGGAGAGGCCATGGCTTATGTACTCAAAAATCCAGAATGCTGCATACTGTTTTTGTTGCAAACTCTTCCAGACTAATGTTCCAGCCACACTGGGTTCTACAGGAACAAAGGACTGGAAAAATCTGGCTAGAAATCTGGCATACCATGAGAAGGCAGCAAATCACCAGAGAGCATTCCATAGGTGGAGAAGAAGCTGAAAGACAAGTAAAGGCCATCATAGAGACATCACAAGAGAAATGCATCCAGAACTCTTACTGCAAATGTTCGTGAAAAGTTCATCCATTGTAGAACTGCACCAAAACCGAGCACTGGTGGCACCCAATAGCCTGTAGGCCATCAATGAACTTGTCCTAAAATGTGGACTGATGGCAGAGTTTGATGCTGTACCCGAAGCATCAAGAGAGTCACCATCAAGAAATGTACACACACCACGACTTGAAAAACAATTCAAAATGAACATACAGTTACTGAGCAACAAAAGTCAAACAAAGATGTGGCAGATCTGACGTCGCAAATATGTTCTGGATTGCTCCCGACATCAGCCATACGAACAAATGACTTTAATGATGTGTTTGCAACAACAACAGAACCAGTGAAAATGTCCCTGCAATGTGGACTGTCAGAGCATTCTAGAATTAGACACTGATGATACACAGGAGCTGGTATGACAAATGTGCTTCTAAAAAGCGGAAGATACGGATTGTAAAGCTGACAGAGAGGTCAGGGCTAGGATAATGGTGCAAACAGAGAGGAAAGAACAGAGAAGTGCAGACACAGACTGAGAGTTAACCCTTGAGCTCTTGTTCATTAGTCCTATCAGTGAACTTGGTGTCAGGTGACCAGCATCAGCTTCAGTGAGCTGCTGAATTTTAATGATTCAAACATCTCGTATTCTGTGCATAAACTCATCATGCAAAATTGAAGCAACATCGGGAACATCCTCCTGACACTGAAACCACTGAGTGCACGCGATGGAAAGTCGACTGGAGGCGATAAAGGCCTATCAAACACAGGTTGGGGTAAGACAGAGATGCTAATTGCCATATGGAGGAAATGCTAAACAGAACTGTTGGGGAGAACAGGCAGAGGGAAATGGAATCACCAGAAATGTATATAACTTCAAATTTCTGTGTGCTCAGTGTGTGGAATGACAATTGTTTGAAAAAATGTTCTAAGCAAGAGACTCCAAGCATTAACCTGATACAGGGGGCACATGGAACAACTGGACAAAGCAAAGTCAATCTACAGTCTCACCATCAGATAGGATTCAGAACGTTCTGAAAGTGCACAGATTGCAGAGAACTCACACTGAAGCATTTTCCCATCCATCAAGAATAACAAGAGTCACCGAAGAAGACATTTTGACTATGAGCCCAGGATAATCCCAAAGGACCCAAACAACAATTCAAAGTTGAATCTTGAACCAGTGCTAGATTGTGCAGTACATCAGTTGAATTCATGCAGCTCAGAGGACACAGCAGTATATTTGGATGTGTTGATATCCAAAACCCTCACATACCAAGAAGACTACACCACAATGCAGGCACAGAGAGACACGCGATTATGAAGCGATGGTTGTATGAAGTCGAAAGCCTTTCCAAGAACATTTCAGGGACAAACTCCAAAGGCTGTTCGCAATAATGTGCACAAAAAGATGACCACCCTCTTTCCATTGCTTTTGTGCTCTGCACATACCCTCTAACACTTCCAATAACAATACCATGAGTGCAGCTTTTCCAAGCGGAAGTAATAAAAACAAATCTACCGTCACAAGAACAGGAGGCTGGTTGGCCTTGCAACCATCTCAATAGAGCATAAGAGGCCAGACTGTGGATCTCAGGAAGCATTCAAATCTTTGCAACCAAGAGGCACGGAAAACACTACTTGATATCAAACAGAATAAAAATTCAGTGTGACACAGACAAAAAATACAATTGCTGTTCAGGCGTTTGAAAGTTAAGTGTTACTTAAAAATTTTGAACAAAGTATTTTAAGTTGTTAGTTCTCCTTTATTGGGGTAGGTAGCAGAGCAGTACCATGAGAGGAGTAGAACAGGAAGAAGGCAGAATTGAGACCTTTCAAAGTTTTTGCCCAAGCGAGGGAGTATGGGGGTGTCATTTGAGCTCCCCACCTCAGGTGCCAAAATGCTGCGGGCTGGCCCTGTCTGCGAGGTCTGTTCAGGTGGTCTGAGGATAGTTCCCTGGAGAGGAAGCACATGTAAGGTGAGGTAGCAGCTTGTGGGGAATAGGAGGTAGGTGGGAGGGGGCTGTGGGGTGAGAAGAGGGGAATTTGAGATGTGCAGGGCTGCAGTGGACAGAGAAAGAGGTGACTTTCCCCAGCTCCAGGGCTGCAGCTGCTGGAGACAGATGGCCCTCCTTCCTAGCCTCAGCTCTGTGGCTGCTGTGGTGTGGGAGAGACCCTCCTCCTTCCTACCCCATCTCGGAGGCTGCCGTGGCAGGGGAGAGAGGGCACATGCATTGCATTAGAAAGACTACTGATAAGACTATTGATATTACAATGAGTTGTGTGATTTGTAGAAAACAAAGGTTAAATATTATTGTTTTTTTTATATATAGCACTTTTTATCCAAAGCTCTTTACAATAGTTAACTAACGGTACAAACAACATTTGGAAAGATCATTAAGTGGTCTGCTGAGACCCTCAGCAATTTTCAAGTGGTCCACGGAAAAAATATTCGAGAACCACTGGTGTGGATGTGCCCTATGTGGCTAGCAGTAACACATGCTAGCTGGCACTACTTAATCCCTGCTTGCTCTTGGTGAAATTCACGCAAGGGGCCAGCTCAAGGTTTATCCATCATTTAAGTCCTTGGGCTAGCAGGAATTCTGAGGTGCTGGTCATAGAGACAGCAATCCCCACCCTGCATGGCTCGTTGGCTAAAGGGAAAGATCCAGCCCCTTTTTGTTTGTTTTGTTTTTAGTATCTCAATATGTAGCTAAAAATTATATGAACATGCACTGACTTGTTTGTCAAAATTAGGGCAGCCTGTATAGATTAGTATTGTTGTGAGTCGGGTTCAACCTTGTTGTTGTGTGTTGGGTGTAACCCCTGCTTTTCATTTAGGAGGAATATAAAGAAGTGATTGAAATAATAGCAGTCTCCAAACAAAACATAGGCATGTATCTCTGGCCAAAAAGTGTAAGGGTGCTCAGAAATCTGAATGACCTGGATGTACCTCCTTCATGGGCATTGTTTTCTGGGTGGGAGGTGGGTGTGAGAGTGAGTCAGCAGAAGCAAAACAGACTGAGGTTCTATCTACACTGAATCACTGTGAGGACTACAGGGATGTGAATCACAGAATATACCAAAATGTTGCACTTTTCAGGGACGAATTAAAAGATACTTAGGACCAGAAAATACTTGACTCTCTCATCAGTTTCTTTTTCTAAATGGAACAACCCACAAGACTCCAAATTTAGCTAACCGCTTTTCTTGCCATTTTCAACACATTTTTATAAGCTAATAAATGTTTGTTTTGTCTAAAATCTCTGAATTTATAGCAGGAAAAACACCTCAAAAATCCAAAACACTAATCCTGAAGCAAGACAAGCTCCATCTCTCAGACATTTTCATCCCAGCCTAGTATATTCACAAGAACTTACTCTCGTGCTGTGACCATCTCCCCTGTCGCTGTGCCTTGTTCTGTCAGGTTGTTAATGTTTGGCAGATGACATCATAAAGAGGATGAGAATATTATTAAAGGGGAAATGGAAACAAACCATTCATACAATGTACAGGCCACATCAGAGGGTCAGTTGGTAAATAAATAAGTAAATAACTGATGGATGAACATTTCTAAATAGATTCCAGTTAGTCTGCACAAAAAAACATTAATGCCTGAAATTCACACAGCATTCCATGAAGATACTGCAATCTTTGCTCCATAACTCTTTCATTTCATTATGGAATTTGAATTCTTCTTGCATTCAAGGCCCATTAAAATGAAGTAGGTTTTTAAAATATGGCATTGTGTGAGTGTGTAAAATATTATATTCAGGGTTTTGTTTTTTAAAAGACCAGATTAATAAATAGACCATTCATGTCCGTCCACCAACTGTCTTGATGCAAGATCCAGGAGGATACAATGTGAGAGGATAAATATTTTGTTTAATTCCAAATGTTTTAATTAATTTGGAGAAACTAAATGGGAAATGGTGAACATCTGATTATAATGATTTCTATTAAGAATGGCATGATGCTAGAATTTCTTTGCTGTGTCATATACCAAACAGCTCTCCACTTTGACATTCATACTGATTTTCTTTGTACACTGGGCTGCAGTCAGCAAAAGTATTGAACAATTGCCCAGGGGACAGCTGAGAAATGTCTTTAAAAATCTATAGGAACATATGCAGTGCTGAAACTGTACTGCAAATATGTGTCATTTTCTGGTCAAGACATTGGCCCCGTGTTTCAGAAATGGCTAAGCTTAGTTAAGGTTTGCCATTCACAGATTTGTATGAATAAATTATATTATTCCCCATATCAGCAAATTACACTTTCTAAAAATGAACTTGTTAAGTTTTCTTAAACTGTCACCTCTCATTTTATTAGTTAATTAACTGCACAAAATCTGCAGTTACTCCTGAGGTTCAGTAAAGTGGCCTGCAAAGAAAAACAAATTGTGTTATGCCCTTTTTAGATTGTTTTATAATTTAGAGCAGGCCTGAAAGGATTTAGTGTTTTTTAATCAAAGAATTGTAATGAAAAACAGGGTTGTTTTTTTCTTCTTCTCTGGACTAGAGAGCTAGAGAAGGAGCTTTCTCACCTTTCAATTAAAGTTGGGGTTTTGAATCTTTTTCCCCAAAAAAGTGTTTTGTCAGGTGTTTGTTTAAAAACGATGAGCAACTTCTATCAGAATTTTAAAGTCCGACTACAAATCTTTTCTTCTGTTGCTCAGGTTCCAGTCACTTGTATCTTATCATGCCATAATCAAGCTAGTGCTCCAGTGAGTTACCAAGCAAAGACAAGCAAGTCGAGATCTAAATGTGCGGTCTGCAACTGTTACCTTGAGTTCCTTCCAGCTCCATCCTGTATCCCTTCCACTATGGCTTCCACCACTCCTTTCCACTGAACTGCACGCATCAAGGTCTCGACAATCTCTTCCTGGCCAGATCTCATGGTCTGTACTTCATCCTCACCCTCCTGGACCTCTCAGATGCTTTTAACACTGATCAAGGGCTCCTGATTAACTTCTTATCATCCTATGGCTTTTGTGATTGTTCTCTTATGATTCTTCAATCTCTGTAGCTGAATGGGACCACTTGTAGAGTCAGGTGCTACCCAGTGAAGGTGAGGGAATAGGAATCTTCCTCCTTGACATACATTATATCCCTTTCCCCATCCCTTGTCTCTTTCCACTTTTAAACTGCAAGCTCTTTGGATCAGGGACTGTCTTCAGCTTTGTTAGGGTTACAGTTGGTCAAAAATGTTTAAATGGAACAGATTTCCATGGAAAAATGCAGTTTTGTTGAAATCAAAACATTTTATGGGAATCTGTAGATTTCAACAACAAAAAGTTGATGGGCGAAAAAGTCAAAATATTTTGTTTCATTTCATTGTAACTTTTATATTATATTAAAAAATAACTAATGGTCCTGAATTGAATTTTATTTTATTTTTAAATTTTCATTGTACTGGTAATTTGAAAATGTTAACTTTTCATTCCAAATCAGAATGAAAAATAATCAAAATATAAGAATTCCCCGCTAAACAGAAATGCCAGTCCCTGACCAGCTCTAGTTAGGGAAGCAGCTAGCATACCTTGAGCACCATTACTGTCTAAATAATGAGTTAAAGGTGATAAGATTTACAATGTAAAAACTAGGCAAAGTACACTTAAAACCCTTTTTCTTTTGATATCATAATGAAGCAAAGCAACCCCCCCTCAAAAAATTATTTTTTTTTTCCTTTCCAGGTAACCTTTTCAGGATACAGATAAAGGGCAGAGGTGCATGGGCAGCAGGGAGAGAAAAGAAAACATATAGAAAATGAGTTCAAAAGAGCAAACTTAATCTAAGGAGCTGTTTCACTGTATAACAATTTATTTTTTGATTTTATCTTTCCTGGAAGCTTGGAGAGTCACTGCTAGAGATTACATAAGATATACTACTGCTACTGTTTAATTAAAGCAAAGTGAATGCATTTTATGCAGCTCAGTTTGCTGATAGTTAACATGGAAAGGAGCCACTTTCAATTCATTGTTTATCAACTGCAAACTGTGATTGTTGACTTGCAAGCTCTCCACATACAGAACTCCCATTGTAGACAATTAGAGTAGGGCTAATACAGTCAGTCATTCAATTATTTCTGAACCTCCTGAAGGAGGCTGCAATGATTCTGGAATATGGCTGATGACGGCACTTTTTGTTTCAATGTTTGTTACAAATATTTACCACTGACAGCATCATAACTTGTCTTTTGCAGCATCTAGGGATGTTCATATATCATTCATACATTAACATGCTGCACTTTCTGATAATGAACTTATTACATTCTTAATTTTATTTTTCTGGATAGCACATTTAACACTTTTGTGCATTGACACATCCACACTTCTTCAGGTTACATCACCTTTTAGTCCTGTTTTCAGGTCATCTTCATGGGACCATTTTTGTATTGTAAGTTGCTCTGGTAGCGCATACAATTCAAACTCTAGAATTAGAATTGTGTGTAGAATTCTGCAGCAGATTTTCTACTAACAGTGGTTAATAATTGCTACTTTGCTTTTTGGCATGCAAATCACAGGAACATATAGCCTATAGTTTTGTAAATGAAAATAATATTTCTCCGCACGTCTAGTTACATATGATATAGTTCATAGATTGGAATACTGAACATCTGAAAGTTGGCTTGCACTGTACATGGGGATAGGGGGAAGAAATCAGATACATATAGCCCGGTTCTTTGGAATACCCATTTAAAGAACAAATTAGATCTGGAAAACTGCTACTTAGACCTCAGCAGCAGCCGATCTTACCTCAGCTTGTATCTAAATTTTACCTACAGTTAGAATCTTTATTAAAACTCTTTCTAAATTGCACTTTGTTATTTTACAGTAGAACCTCAGAGATACGAACAGACCGGGAATGGAAATGTTCGTAACTCTGAACAAACCATTATGGGGTTCTTTCATAAGTTTGCAACTGAACATTGACTTAATATAGCTTTGAAACTTTACTACGCACCTATGTTCTGGTTTGAGCATCCAAACATTGGATTTGGACATCCTGTTAACATGTCCACATTTGAAAACTGGGCTCCAACTATACATTTCTGAGAGTTTGTCAACATTTTGGATTTCAGCTGAGCAGAAAGGAAGGTATTAACTAATAACCATGTTAGTAAGAATTATTTCTCCCACACAAAATAACAACTTGTAAGATAGAAATACCATCTGGTTTCCCAGTAAGTTTTTGTATTTTTTATTTAGATTATAAGCTCCTCGGGACAAGGACTGTGTCTGTCTTCTTCTGTGTCTTGTGCAGACTCATGCACAATGCTAATGCTTAACAGATAATGTGGCATTATAAAACTCCCATAAGGAAGAGAATTTATCTTATTCCGGTTCTTTATATCACAGATAAATGGAGTCTTGTTAAGAGTTTTCACAACAGGTAGGATTGCAGAAGAACAGTGCTTAGAGAATAGCAACCAAGCAGAGCGCACAATGAAGTTAATGTTCCGCTCCCTCAGAGAGTCACCACTTGGATTTTGGGTTTATTGCACAGGCTGAAGCAGAAGCAAAGAGTCTAATGCAGCCTAAATTAGTGAAGCGTGCCTGCCCTGCTGAGTCTTGCTCACAGTAACAGTTCCTCATTGGTGAAGAGTGGGCCTGGTACAGGCACAGGCATGGCTAGCATCCCACCAATACGCACAAAACATTTTCTCATGTTTTCATATTGATCGTCCTTTTCCAGAACATCAGCATTCACTTCCTGATGTCTCGCTCCGTCAGCTACAAAAGTCTTAAATTACAGTAGAGAAAAGCCTATTAGGAATATAGTACATATAATTACACTTAAGAAAGACGCCCACTGTTATTGATCCAATAAGCATGGGCATAAATCACAAGCTTAAAATACAAGTGTTTTACCTTCCCTCCATCATCGAAGGAAAATCACAAAATATACCCAGAAATGAATGCATATGGTGAGAAATAAAATGCTCTCTTGGAAGTCCTTAGTACACTGCCTTCATTTAAAACAAAACCAAAACCAAAAAGCCAAACCTGTGATTGCCGTAGAAACGCTCTACAACAGGGTTTAATAGATCTTTACATGAAATATCTGATCAGCATTTGCTAGTTTCCAGAGTTTTAATGTGTCAGCTTGACTGGATAGTTCTACGATTCAGCTGAGCATTGCTAAGGTAGCATAAGTAGCTAGAGCACATGACTCAGCTCTTGCACACAGATTAAAATTCATGATTATTTTAATATCCAGGAAGGTGACCAAAACAGCCTTACAAAATGATTATACTTACCAAGCGCAAAATTCACACACTTTTAACGTGAATAGAAAAAATTGCCATATTTTAGTCAATTAAAAAAAGTCAATTGCCACAAGATGGCTAGAGTTTTGCAAGGTTACAACCAAAGTTGCTGTTTTGCAGTTAGTATATATACATAAGATTGCAGTAAGGACCAACTCCAGTTGATAACCCATGTGTCTAGACTTAGGCAACATTTTCAAACATTTTCAGGATTTCCAATACAGATCATCCTCATGTTAAAGGTGTCCTGTTCTAGCAATCATCCTTTGCTGGCCTCTTTAGTTGTTTGAGAAATTTCACTGTTAGTGAAATGAAATAATGTTCTCATCTGTGGGAAAGACTAACAGTATTTCTGCATACTTGTAATGAAATATATTGGCTTGCAAATAACTATTAAGACTGCTACAATGTTCACATTGTAAAAGGCATCTTTGGGGTTTCTTAGCTTATCATACAATGCCCAGATTTTCAAAAAATTTTAGTCTCTTAAGTGCCCAATTTGAGACATCGGAAAGGAGTGTGATTTTTTTTCAAGAAGAACTGCCCTCTGAAAACCAGAGGTCTGAACTTTAATTTTAAAAGCTTACATTTGACTTGTCACTTGAAATGGCCGCAGTTGTGTCTGCATTTTTATTTCATCAAGTTCTTAATATGCCATAAAAGAAAAGAAAACGAACCAAAAACATTTCTGTCCCTATACTTACTTCATAGTTTAGATGTCAGATGCTTACCTCTTTGCTGAAGAAAAGTGGATACTGCTTTGTTTGTGGTCTTTGTTTAGGACGCGCAGGTTTTGCAAAGAGGAGATTGGTCTTGATCAGTGATTTTGGAGGCAGCTCACCAAAAACTGAATCTAGGACTAAAACCCAGTAACAAATTCATTAGGGAATCAACAATTAATGTTTCTGTTACCATCATACAGTTTATATATTGAAGTGATCTTATGAAACAAGTTTCAGCTCAAGGTGATCTTCATGGGAGAAATGGTCATGCTGTGTTGTTGTAATGAAGACATTGACACATCTGTAATTATATAGGGGGCTTCTGAAAACATTGTCAGGTTTGTGCTTCAGAAGATTGTTGAACTTATGCACAGGAATATGTACATTAACTCACATTGTAGAGTGAGGAGGAAAAGAGGTGCAATTTTAAAAAATCAGTATGTTAAAAATGACCTCCGGTGCTATCAGCCATTTCATGTAAGCAGCCAAACAAAACTTATTTTGAAAACTTCAGGTCTAACTTCAGTTCTAACTTTCCTTCTTCTTTGAGTTCCTATGCATGTGGCTCCCACTTACAGTGTGGCAACACCTCCTGCACAGGAGTTCGGAAGTGCAACTAGCAGTGTCCAGTAGGGGTCGCGCATGCACCCTTCGTGCCCCCAGATTCCTGACCGGCATAAAGAGTGGCATGACCTCTTTCATTCTCAGTTCCTTCTAATGCCATTTGACACCGAGTTGGAACACTTTGTGTCCTTATTTAGACTGTTAGTTTAGTTTGTTAATTATAAGTTATTAGTCTTCTTACTTGGTTATTGGTTATTTAGTTGTTAGCTACTTAGTTTAAAACAAAAATAAAGAAAGAAAGACTGAAAAGCAGCAAACATTTTCTTCTTTCCTTTTCTTTTCTTTTCTTTTCTTTTCTTGTATAGTCAGTGAGGCTAGTCAATTACTTTGTGAATTCAGCCTTTATGCCTTCCTGCAGGAAAGTCATTCCTCTCACAGATGGACACAAGCCTTGGCTTTTTGGCTTAGGGGAAATCTCATGTCCTCTCAAAGTGTGCCATCTGCAAGGCTTTTAAGAAGTGCGCTCAGAGGTCCAGAGAACATAGACTGAGGCTCTTCTTAATGGAAAAATCATTGAGACCTAAACTCCCTCATAGATTTCCATCAGAATTTAAACAATCACCATCCATCCCACTCCCACACTAGCATCAATTTCCCGGACACCACCATCAGCTTCAACAATGGAAACCTAGAGACAACTACGTACAAGAAACCCACAGATCATAGAATCATAGAATATCAGGGTTGGAAGGGATAGTCCAACCCCCTGCTCAAAGCAGGACCAACCCCAACTAAATCATCCCATCACCACACCTACCTTCACAGACCCAGTAGCCACCTCAAACACACCAAGAAATCTGTTATTTAAAACCAGGCACTCAGCCACCACAGAAAATGGTCAGAAGAAAAAGTCCAGGGTACACACCTTAACATACTTAAAACCGCCTTCAACAAACAGGGACACTCCACCAGAGAAGTAGATCATATCTTGGAATGGTCCACCCAAATACCCCAAGAGAACCTGCTTCAATACAGAAAATAACCTCCCCTGCAACTGTACAATCCTAGTTGTCAGCTGCCACTCCACATTGTAACCCATATGGGGTATCCAATTACAAACTATACTTGATATGGACTGCATCCTGAAAGAGATCTTTCCTGAATTCCCCTCCTCTGGCCAACCTCATCATCAGAAGCAAGCTTCCCACAGATCAGGACCCACCAACTCAGAGAGCACCAGATCCTGCCAGAAAAACAGATGTAAAACCTGCAGACATATTTCCATTGCTACAATGATCAATACGCTCCACAACATGCCTTTCAAGATCCTTGGGTCCTACACATGCCTATCACATGTGGTATACGTCATCCAGTGCACTGAATGCTCCAAGAACAACTATGTGGGTGAAACCAGACCATCACTACGCTCTTGAAAGAACTCACACAGAAAAATAAGACACAATCATCACATTACCTGAAACCTACTAACCCCCCTTTTCTATCCTATGACTGAAGAGGTGTTAATGAGCCACTTCACTTATGCTAAACAATCTATTCCACCTTGCATTTAGCTGTCATTCTCTGAGTACCTTTCCCAGACCTGAAGAAGAGCACTGCATAGCTTGAAAGCTTGTCCGTCTCACCAACAGATGTTTGTCCACTAAAAGATATTACCTCACCCACTCTGTCCTGCAATAAGACCTCAGGCAGACTCTGACCTCATGTTGGGAGTCTAATCAGTGAGCTCCAGTGACAAGAGAAATAACACAGAGCTCGTTACCCCCTAGGAAGCACAAGACCTCTAAGACTCAGCAGCTGGAGCAGTCAGGCAATCCTGCTGCCCACTGAGTCAAGGATACTCAGGAAGCTCTTCAGCCAGGTAGAGGCCACTCCCCCAAGACTTTCACTAGATCAGGGATCGGCAGCCTTTGGCCCACAGCCTGCCAGAGTAAGCTCCCTGGTGGGCCAGGCTGGTTTGTTTACCTGCCGCATCTGCAGGTTCGGCTGATCGCAGCTCCCACTTTCCACAGTTCGCTGCTCCAGGTAAATGGGGGCTGTGGGAAGTGGCGCGGGCGGAGGGACGTACTGGCCACCACTTCCTGCAGCCCCCATTGGCCTGGAACGGCGAACCGCGGCCAGTGGGAGCTGCGATCGGCCAAACCTGTGGACATGGCAGGTAAACAAACTTACCCTGGTGCGCCGAGTGCCAAAGGTTGTCGATCTCTGCACTAGATGAAAGTTCAATTTGCTGTGATCTCAGCCTTTCTTCCTCCTTTCCAAGATTCTTTGGTGTTTTTTCAAACAACTGTTGAAAGTTTTCCTAAAGGCTTATTGCACATATATCCACCAATAAGGGAAATACCACCTTCTTGGGACTTAAATTTAGTCCTTTCTTCACTTATGGACCCTCCATTTGAACCTCTGGCATTTTGCTCCCTCTCTCACTTATCAATTAAAGTAATCACACTTCAGCGAGTAGACTGAGTGAGATCCCAACACTCATATCAAAGCCCCCATATACAGTATGCTGTGCAGACTGGGTGACTATGCAACATCACTGTAGGTTTATCCCTAATATTGTCTCAGAATTTCATATTAATCAATATATATGCTTACCTATATTTTTTCCTTGGCCTCGCTTGTCCCCAGATAAGGCAAAGTTACATACCCTAGTTGCCAAAAATGATCCTATTGCACTATCTTAGTAGAATGAGAGAGTTCAGAAAATTTCCTAGACTCTTTTTATAGCATATGATAGTGCATCAAAAGGTAGGCCACTCTCCTCTCAAGGATTATTCACAGGGATTGTGGACTGTATCAAGATTTCTTACATCATCAATAAGTTACAGCTAACAAGCTGGGTAACTGCTTATCCTACCAGGGCCCCAGCTACTTTGGCAGCATGCTTCAGCAGAGCCCAATCATTGAAATTTTATAGAGCAACAATGTGGTCCTCCTTGACCAACCATTTCTCTCTAGTATGAGCATCTAGAGTGGATGCTCAACTTGGAAGATCAGTTCTGCAGTCCATGTTCAAATGAACTTTTAGCTCCCACCACCTAATTCACCAGACTGCTAGTTAATTACCATAAGCAGGAGCCATGTATGCAAGAACTTGAAGAAGAAGAAACAGTTACTAAACTTAGAGTAGCTGTTGTTCTTCAAGATATTCTGTGCAAATGGATCCCACTATCCACCTTCCATCCCCACAGCTCAGAGACTTCTCTTGAGCCTTTGGGTGGCAAAGGAACTGAGCATGCATTGGTCACTCTGTCCCTTTATGCATGTGAGGGGGAGTGAGTGGGCAAGAACTGATTTGAATGTTTGAACTCCTGTGCAAGGGGTGCTCGTGCACCATAAGTGCGATCCACAAAGACTAAAGATCTCAATGAACAAAATTAGCAAGTTTTGTACCTACATAATTTATATAACATCTAATCTTAACTACTTAGGATATAGACTATTGGTTCTATCCTGCTGTTTTCACACAGGAAAAACCTCCATTGATTTCATGGGGAGATTTACAGCAGAACTGGACTGAATACTAGGAAAATTTGTAGTTTATTTGCTAGCATTTCCTTTATCTAATTTCACATTTTATCTTAGACCGTGATAAGTGAATAGCTTAATAGATTGCATACATGCTTTCTCTGCCATTTCCTGTTGAACACGTAGCTTCTTAGAAGGATCAGACTTGGTGGCAGAATGTGCAGTATCAGACGTATCAAATAATTCTGATGCAGAATCTGATCCATCAAAATATTCCCCTCTTTCACCATCATCACTGTCTTTGTTCATTTTTACCATTGTTCCTTCATGAAAGATTTCTTCATCCACATCCGTTTCATACAGTTGTTCATTATGTCTGGGAAAAGAGTGGAATGTGACTAAATTCTTTGGTTTGAAAATGATTGTTACATGTTCTAGAAAAAGACTTATTACTGAGAACTTTCTAATAATACTTCATTCTTCAGTAGATTCACTAAACAGGGGCAAGATTCTGATTTGAAATGTGTATAGTGTCTGATTGAATGCAGTTGAGTCTGTTTAGGATCTTTTTTTTATTTTTATCACAAAATCACCTTACAGAAACCAAAGGAAGAAGTGGAAACATTTTAGGGCCTGATCCAAAGACCATGGAAGTCTATGAAGATGGTAAGATCATAATTTCAATATTAGAATTGCCATTAGGGGTCTGAGTCTTCCTGACCCTTATGCAGGTGTGTAATAAAAGAGAGGGTATATGGAGCCTCCACTTCCACCCTCTTGGATGGCCAGAAACTGACCCTCCTGACTCCCTTGGATACACGGGAAGAGAGTGGTACTAATGCGCTGAGCACCTAATCCACCAGTTAGTGTAGTTGGCTGGCTGTGTGCAGTGGAAAAGTAAGCTGCTCCTTACAAAGGGTTGTACTAATGACTGTGCAACCACTGCACATCCAGGAGTGATGGGAAGCACTCTGCCTTCTCAAGGCGATATGCCTAATAGTGGTGTCACTGGGATGGGGTAGCATCCTCGCTGTGGGCTATGCTTAAATGGCACAAATGAGCTCTAAATGATTAAATACTGACAGTGTTAAGGTGGTACGTCACAGTGGGGTTTCCAGTTCTTTTTGGTGTGTGTATCAAGGGTGATAGCATCAGAGAGTTGAAAATGAGTCTGTTAGACCGGGGAGGGGGAGGGGGGTTAGTGTGCTGGTGGCAATGAGCTAATTCTTGGAGAATGGCATTGTGTTAGGTGAGAATGTTGCCTTAACTTGCAACTTCCTTGCTTTTTAGTGTGTGCGTTGTTATGAGGGAAATACACTTGAGAAACTTCAGCGCTAAGGTAACAATTTTTTTTTTGTATTTGAATATACACTTATCATGGGAATTTTCCTTGAGAAAACACTACGGATTTATTTCATGAAATTTTGGAGATATAGTGGAATGGAATTTATGCGTCTATTTCAAATCCCAATGGAAAGTGTGGGTTTTGGATCAGGATCTATCTGATTAGGGACATTTCATGGTTCTAATCTATATTTTAGTTTTATTTTGACAGCACTCAGATGCTATTGTGGTGAGTTCTTTGAAAGCGTATATACTACTAATGAATATACAACATACATGCCAATTTTTCTAGTAAAATAAAAACAAGTTATTGAGAGAGAATGAATACAGCATGTAAATACACCACTACCTTCATATAATACCACCTGATATAACACGAATTGGGATAAAACGCGGTAAAGAAGTGCTCCGAGGGGTGGGTGGGGGCCTCTGCACTCCGGTGGATCAAAGCAAGTTCAGTATAACACGGTTTCATCTATAGTGCAGTAAGATTTTTTCGTTCCCAAGGACAGCGTTATATCAAGATAGAGGTGTGTGTTCCCTTTTGGCATTTTCCTTAGTAGGGAAAAATGAAACTTTAATTTGCAAATAAAAACAGTAAGAAATAAAACCTTTCTTAACTGAATATGAATAAGGGAAAGTATTTGTTTGCACTTACTCTTCTGGGTTCTCCATTTATGTATATGTTCCTCCCTGGCCAATAGCCCAGCACCCAGTAACACGTACTGCAAGTTTTAAAAATGTAGGCAGTTTATTTGATGTGTGCAACATTATTACATCATCAGACGATGACAGCATAGTGTTTTTATGATGTTATGAGCATCTTTTCTGTTAACTTTCTTTTTCAATTTGAGGTGGCAGCAAATGATGCCATTAGCCAAACACTGCCTACCATCTCTCTGGGCACTGAAGACCCTGAATAAGATGAAGTAGCTAGAATTCCACTGTGACTGGTGTGGGGTGTGGGCTAAACCATGGACAGGGGGTCCAGAGGTAATCCACATCCCCTGCATGCTGTGTAGCTCTTCTGTGTTCCCTTACATGGCATTGTGGAAGGATCCTGGGACTTTCAACAAGGGCAGTCTTGGAGTGAACAGTGGGACTGCCACTTTGCAGATCCATTGGCTAATTGCTGCTCCTTATGTGTGCTTAATTTCGAGGCAGCAGATGCTGCTGCTATCAACTGGGTGATAGTAGTCACAGAGGAGTGACTACTGAGTTGCTCCTCACTGAACTGCTAGGGAGCAGGAGAGAGTCTTTCCCTCCAGTCTATCTAAGGTGACCAGATGTCCCGATTTTATGGGGACAGTCCCAATTTTGGGATCTCTTTCTTATATATTCTCCTATTATGCCCCCACCCCCTGTCCTTATTTTTCACATTTGCTGTCTGGTCACCCTAAGTCTATCTAGCTCCTCTGTTCATTTGTGCAAAATCTGTTTACTCTCACTTTTTTGGAGCGGGCTGGTCAATGGAAACAGTATTTTATATTCTAAACATTTCCCTGAAGCCTTTGCAAGGCTGTACCAGCAAGACAAAAATGCTTAAAGCTCTGGGAAAATCATTGTATGTAAAGTAGCATTAATTTGTTCTGTATTGTGCCTTCAGCTGATTGTTTTGTTGTTATGATATAAAGTTCATAATCTACCTGGTGAATATGAAGTGGTTTTGGAATACTGAGCATGAATGGAGATTTCTTTCTGTCGCTAGGGTTCTTTCTGCATCAGTATCTTTGTCCTATCTTTACCAAGATTGACCCGGGGGGAGGGGGCATGGATCTGATAACTTAATAGGTTTTTTTTCTATTTCTGATTTTTGTGATAATGGTCCATAATTGTGCAGTTCACTTTTGGTTTTCTAGGGTGAGTTTTTTTTTCTTTTTCATTTAGCAAATGCGTGGGCAACAGTGATAAAATTTTGTAAAAGGGCAAGCCTTGCAGACAGTATAGCTGGTGAAGGATGCTGTCACATCAGAGTCAATGCTCTGAATAATTGTAAAAACAATTTTTAAAAAACTGCTGTAAAACCAATATAAATGTTTACATTAAGACAACAAGAAGAACTCTTCAATGGAAACAATATTCTAAATAATAGTCCCTGCAACCCCAGACTATGTTAGTGCACCAGTTAGTTAATGTTCATTGTACAATGCAACAAACTAACATTAACACTGCAAAATAAATTAGAGCTGAAAAATTATTTCAGTTGAATAATCTTAAATATTATTAGTAGCATAGGCATGGTGATTAATTTTTTTCAAAAATATAATTTTTAACTTGTACGTGTCCCATTAAACTTTGTACGTAATTGCTCAAGGCTGTAAATTATCCACTAGGTCCAAGGGAATTTGTCCACTTGTCCTAAAATTATTAAAGCAGCAAAGAGTCCGTCCTGTGGCACCTTATAGACTAACAGACGTATTGGAGCATGAGCTTTCGTGGGTGAATACCCACTTTGTCGGATGCAAAATTATTAAGTGATTATTATCATCAGAGTCTGCTGATAATCACAATTAGCATTAGTGTTCCAGGGAGCAAAAGGGAGCACAGGGCGTGTGATCGGAGTAATATATACATGAAACGTAGAGTGAGGTTATAAAATAAGAGATGAACTGTATACACACCTTTAGACCCAAACCAGTCACTATCTTTATCCAAACTTCCGTTGCAAGAAGCAATAGCTTCTCACAAGGAATCAGATCACCCAAGGGACCTCCTCATTATGTCTATTTAGACTGTTGAGGGAACTTCCAACAGTCACTGCTTTATTGTCTCACCATATGAAGAGTGAAGGAGAGAGATTTAAGTCAAAACTCTGAATTAGGCTGTAGAAAAAGTCCCATCTTAACCCTATTTCACCTTTGCATTCAAAAATCATGAGTTGAGCCTCACTTAATCATGAGATTGACTGAAAATTGTAAGATGTTTTTAATTGGAGGGTCTTAATTTGGCTTCTGGTTTCTGAGCCTTTAGGTGGCCGTCAGTTTACTTTTTCAAGCTTTGCTTCACAACCACGGGGACTTCACTTTTTGTTAAAATGGAAATTTGAGATTATCAGCTAATCACAGGATTCCAAGCGCTGGTTGTTAAAAAAACAAAAACAAAAAGCCACCAAATATCATGAGATGTGTGAGATAAGCATGAGAGTCATCTGACTCTCCTGGTCTAGCTTCTAGCTCCAAAAAGAAGCTAGGGAGCAGTCAGACAGTAGAAAAATCATTGCTGCATGGTATACACCTCCATGTATTGCCATGGAAATGCTGGGTAGATAGCTCAAAGTTCTGCTGCCCCTGGCTGGAACCTTTTGACACCACATAACTCCCTCTCCTAGTCGTAAGACTGAACACTGAAGCTACCATCCTTCTAACTCAGGTTGTAATATGAACTGGATGATGCTTTTTTGGGAGCCTATGTCAGGAATGAGGGTGGGACTGAGAAATGGACTCAGATCTCCTCCGTGATGTTGTAAAACACACCACTGTCATTAGACCACTGAGCTAAATCAAGTTTTAGACTGCTAATCATCCCACTATGGTGTGATAAGTATATGATGTGGACAGATATTTACGAGTGATGGGGCTGAAGACTACCATCCCTCCCCCCTTCTCAGGTTTACTAACTTGTTTCTGACTTTTGTGGTTTGACATTTTCACGTATTTTAGGGAGCAAAGTTAAGGTTGAATTGGGTAGTGTAAGTGAGGTGGCATGACAGTGAGTGATGAGGATTATATGGCAGTGGGAAATAGGCTGAATCCTTTCTTTGCTGATTTTGTACTTTTTAATGTTTGGGATTTTTCTACAAAGGGATAGAGTTTTTGTTAAGACAGTATATTATTTTTTTCTTGGAGATGTTAGCTGGCTTCATTGAAACGCTGTTTCACAGTCAGCCCTTTCCAATGAAGTTTTATTTCCCTCTTGGAATGTGTACTTACATGGTAAATATTTATTTAACTGCTGAAGGCGTTAGAGCAAATCATTGCAGTTTTCCTTTAAATTACAGTTTTTGGTAATGCACATGTGGTTTTCCTTGTTGGAGTTCTTGCTTCAAAGACCCCTCTTCACTTTGAAGGTTTCAAAGAGATCCTGTGAGTTAGAGTTTGCACTGTTCAAGCGTTCACTCTTCAGAAAATTCACACATCTAAAGAGATATCTTCTGAAATCTCCTTCGATTGGGGGATGTCCCTCTTCAGATAACTAGAGATTTCCCCTTGCAAGCATTTATTTGCTTCGTTCCCTGTTTGTCATTCATAGGGAAAACACAACACTGTCTTCTACACTTAAAGTAATTCTGGTGGCACTTTACATTCGATGTTTAAATATGCAATTAATTAAGATTGACTATAGCAGAAATTGTGGGGAATTAAATACCAATTGAGTGTTTTTATACAATACATATAAAAGAGCTTTGACAAACCCAGCAAAGTGACTAGCTGACATGGATTACAAGTTGCGCAGTTAAGGAACCACATCCACAAGGAAAGAGCTCATTAGTCTGAACTGCTGAAAATCCAGCTTGTTTTAAATTCAGATCATCCAGTTTCATGCACCGAAGGAGACTTGGATTTTTGCCCATTCTAATGATGATCTCTTCATATCTTCAAATGTATAAACACTCCTTGGATAATTCCAGCATTTTACATTGAAAAGGTATTATTTAAAAATGCTTTATTGGGCGGGAAAGAATACTCTAATAGATTCTTATAGATTCTCTAACCATTTAGATTTTTCTGTTGTTATAGAGGCCAAGGGCCAAATACTACTAATAGCCGATTCATAATTAATCATAACATACATTAATAAATGAATAATACATCACTCTTTAACCTGAAGTTATTAAGAGTTAAAGTGGAGGGAGGTACCTTCAGTAGAAAGAGTTTAGTAGTATTGGGACTTCAGGAAAAATGAATGGATTAACCATGGACACTTCTGGCACGCTGACAGGCATTTCTGATATAAAAGCAGAATATTGGTAACAATACTTTGCCCCTAGCACCATTCAGCAGAAGATCTCAAAGTGATCTGCAAAGATGAAACTAAGGTGCTGAGAGTCTAATGCTGAAATTTTCAGGAGTATTTGCTGATTTGACGTACTTCCATTTTAAGTGTCTAGTATGAGACCTAAGTAGGCAGTTTTGAAAATGCCGGCCTAAGATCACATAGTGAATCCACTGGCTGACTCCCACTTCTTTAATTAGACCCACTTTTCAAATAGACCTTTTTAAGTGTATTTTTTAGTTCATCGCTTGACACTTTTACCTAGCACCTGAACAAAGATGAGGAAAATCAGATTGACCTTACTATGAGCAATAAGGCATTTTACAGTGCCCTAGATTTTAAAGTTCTCCAGAACTCTTTCAGATGTTCTCATGTTTTATAAAACAAACCTAAAGTTCTAAAAAAGGAAAACTCTCTATAGGATAATTCCTAATACTTTTAAAAATTGTAATTAACTGTATTATTAGTATTGTGGTAGCACTCAGGCATGGACAAGGTCCTCTTTGTGCTACACCTTGTACAAACACAGAGCAAAAGGATGGTCCTTGCCTTAAAGGCCTTATATCATCTCTTATGTCATAAAATAACAACCCTTGGAAGTCCGTTTCCTTGGCTGAGCAGATCTTTCAAAGTTTTATGTCTTCCTCTTTAGAATGATAGCTTGCATTTCTACAGCATCTTCCATCTAAGAATCTCAAAGCACTGCACCAGTATGAATTAACTTCAGTCTCACAGCACCCCTGAGAAGTACATAAATATTATTTCAGTTTTACACATAGAATAAAGTGAGGCTCAAGGAATGTAAATAGCTTGTCCCAGCTCCTGCAGCAGGTCATTGCTAGAATCAGGAATAGACACAGGCCTGGTCTACACTAAGCGTTTAAACCAATTTTAGCAGCGTTAAACCGATTTAACACTGTACCCGTCCACACTATGAGGCCCTTTATATCGATATAAAGGGCTCTTTAAACCGGTTTCTGTACTCCTCCCCAACGAGAGGAGTAGCGCTAAAATTGTATTACCATATGGGATTAGGGTTAGTGTGGCTGCAAATCAACGGTATTGGCCTCCGGGCGGTATCCCACAGTGCACCACTGTGACCACTCTGGACAGCAATCTGAACTCGGATGCAGTGGCCAGGTAAACAGGAAAAGCCCCGCAAACTTTTGAATTTCATTTCCTGTTTGCCCAGCGTGGAGCTCTGATCAGCATGGGTGGCGATGCAGTCCCAAATCCAAAAAGAGCTCCAGCATGGACCGTACGGGAGATACTGGATCTGATCGGCTGTATGGGGAGACAAATCTGTTCTATCAGAGCTCCGTTACAGAAGACGAAATGCCAAAGCGTTTGAAAAAAATCTCCAGGCTACACAGTGCTGCGTGACAAGCATAACGGAAAGCCAAAGAATCAAATGGACGCTCATGGAGGGAGGGAGGGGGTACTGAGGACTCCAGCTATCCCACAGTCCACAGCAGTCTCCGAAAAAGTATTTGCATTCTTGGCTGAGCTCCCAATGCCTGTAGGTTCAAACACATTGTCCGGCGTGGTTCAGGGTATAGCTCGATAATTTACTCCCTCCCCCCCACCACGTGAAAGAAAAGGGAAAGAAATCATTTTCTTGACTTTTTCAATGTCACCCTATGTCTACTGAATGCTGCTGGTAGACGCGATGCTGCAGCAGTGAAGAGCAGTATCCGCTGCTCCTCTCCCCTCCCTGGTGGCAGATGGTGCAATATGACTGCTAAAACGTCCTCATCATCCCCCTTGAGTGCTCCTGGCTGGCCTCAGGTGAGGCTGGCCGGGGGGGCGCCTGGGTAAAAATAGAATGATTCCTGGTCATTCCCGTAGATGGTACAGAACGGCTGGTAACCATCCTCATCATAGCAACTGGGGGGCTGAGCTCCATCAGCCCCCTCCCTTTCCTGTGTAAAGAAAAGATTCTGTACTGCCTGGACTATCATAGCAGCAGGCATGCTGGGCTCCTCTCCCCCGCACCACTTAATGTTCCTGCCTGGACTGTCATAGCAGCGGGAGGCTGCCTCCCCCTCATTTTATCTCACTAAAAAGTCAGTGTTTCTTATTCCTGCATTCTTTATAACTTCATGACACAAATGGGGGGACACTGCCACGGTAGCCCAGGAAGGTTGGGGAGGAGGGAAGCAATGGGTGGGGTTGTTGCAGGGGCACCCCCCAATGTGAATGGCATGCAGCTCATCATTTCTGCGGGATCTGACACAGAGCAGCTGTGCTCTCTGATACACTGGTTCTCTAGTACACTTGCCCATATTCTGGCAGGACTGACAAATGAAATTTCAAAAGTTTGCGGGGCTTTTCCTGTTTAATCTGGCCACTGCATCCGAGTTCGATTGCTGTCCAGAGTTGGTCACAGCGGTTGCCTGTGGGTTACGCCCGGAGGCAATACGTTGATTTGCAGCCACACTAACCCTAATCCATATGGTAGCAGCAGATGGTACAGAATAACTGATAACCATCTCTGCTATCATGCAAAAGCAAACGAATGCTGCTGTGTAGCGCTGCAGTAACGCCTCTGTTAGCGGCATCCAGTACACATACGGTGACAGTAAAAAAAAAGAAAAGAAAGCTGAACAGGCTTCATGGTTGCCGTGCTATGGCATCTGCCAGGGCAATCCAGGGGAAAAGGGCGCAAAATAATTGTCTGCTGTTGTTTTCCCGGAGGAAGGAATGAGTGATGACATTTACCCAGAACCACCCGTGACAATGATTTTTGCCCCATCAGGCACTGGGTTCTCAACTCAGAATTCCAAGGGGTGGGGGAGACTTCGGGAACTATGGGATAGCTACAAAATAGCTACCCACAGTGCAACACTCCAGAAATTGACGCTAGCCTCGGACCATGGATGCACACCGCTGAATTAATGTGCTTAGTGTGGCCGCATGCACTCGACTTTATACAATATGTTTTACAATACCGGTTTATGTAAAATCGGAACAATCCCGTAGTGTAGACGTACCCACAGTAACTCCTGGCTGCTGGTTCTATGTTCTTATCCATAGAAAACATTCCCACCAATTCCCACGGCTGTTAGTTCTTTTGTCTCTTGTGTTTGTTTCTGTGATATCAAGCTATTCTCTGCTTCCAGACCTTGTGGCTTCCTTTATCTCCCACCCAGCTCCAATTTTTCTTTTTCTAGGGTTCTGTGCTCCAAACCCTCCCTTCTACCCACTCCCTTCCCCCTTCCATTTTATCCTGGGGCCTTGCTTTTAGGATCTTGGCACTGCAGTTTCATGAAAAGGTGCTGAGTGATGAGATGAGGAAACTTTCAAAACACTGAATTCTTCATTCCATGAAACTGGTGGAGGCTCAAAACTTACTTCAGCATGTTCTTCCATCTGGTATTATGTCACTTCCGTGGTGATACTGTATTATGCTTAACACATGTGTATGATACACCGGTTGCAAGTACTAAGTAGTGAGTTAATCATTCCTCTTGATGATAAAAGTAGGCTTGTCACTGTCATTACACCAACTTTAACACCGTGTTAGTGACATTCATGCCATTATTAACAATTTAATATTATGTTAGCAAATTGCTTAAAGAGCACTGCTGGCCTGATTGCATTCTGAAGGTCATTAATATGATTTAAAAAATCTTATTGTATTCTCTGATTTCATATTTTATTAGCAAAATGGAAAGCAATAAAAAGTCTGAATTTTTATTGATTGATTGATTGATTGATTTTGCTGGAGGGATTCCCCAAGAGACAGGCACTACAGAAGCAGTGTCTCACATTGGGAAGTTCAATTTCTCAATCATTAGTTATTTAACTGCTGTAAATTCTCAAAGTAATTTTTTTAATGTTGAGTTGAGTAACCTATAAACATATTGGTATTAACCAATGCAGTATTAAATACGGTTGCTTAATGCAAATAAAAGCCAACTTGCATGTGGGGATCATAATGGCAAATTTAATTTTTGCTACTGAGACATTGAAGTCTTATTGTATTACTGTCTTTGGTGTAAATTAACATTACACAATGAAGGATGCAGATGACTCCAGCAGTTGAATTAAGAATGAGCTCCACTCATATTATTGTCCCTGCAAACTTTTTTTTGATCATAGCTTCCTAGCTTTTCTGGAGGAAAAAACCTCCAGCAACACCATCTCTGTTTTCATTAAGTGAACTTTCTAGTGCGTTCCCCGACTAAATCAGGTAAAACAATAAGATGAAAACTTGTTAACACAAGACAGCGTTCATATTTGTGTGTTCCTAAACTTTTATTTTCCAAAGAATATACTACAGTATAATCACATGTGTCTGAAGAGATAGGTAAAAAATTTTTCCAGTTACCTAAAACCACAAAATTATAAAGTAATATCCTTAAGTAGTTCTTGTCCATCAATTAAATGAAAAACACCTTTGAACTGAAGCAAGAGACAGTAAAGACCTACTAGAAGAAAGATCATCCCTATACAAGTGCAAAATACGGTACCACCTTAGAGGATGTATCCTATATTGAACTGATACTATACTTAATTTGAGTCAAAAGACTGACAAATGGTAATTATCCATCAATAATAGTGTTCCATGTTTTAATATTTTTTGGCACTAAACTTGCCCTTGATGATGACTTATGCTTTGGTAACATTTGAGAGATCACTGCTGTGTCCTCTTATAAATGTTTTGAGCTATAAAAGGACTCGTGTTCAATATTACATTAAAGACAGTGCTCACCTTTTTCCCCAGAATGCCCTGATATGAGGACATTCATAATCCTTTGTATTAAGTTTGTATTTATCATTCTGTGATGGCTACATATATTAAAGTGGTATTATTTAACATCATTTTTCTTACTGTGGGGGAAACAGTATAGGAAATAATATACAGATCACTTTGCATTTTCAAATAATTTCAAGACCAGTAGCATTAACTAATTAAAAGTTGCTGATGTGATTCAAAATGACTATTTTTCATTTCTATAGTATCTGTCAGCCCGAGACCTCAGAGCCCTTTACAAACCACAGTTAAATCTGTGAGGCAGGCAAGAGATAACACATCTTTATGTATGTATGTAGACAAAGCCTTAGCTTCACCTTTGCTGGCCTAAAAACATGGGGGTGGGTCCTTGCTTGTTGTAAATTGTCATATCTTCATTGACTTAAAGGGAGTTATGACAATTTATAGCTGCTGAGGATCTATCCATGGGGCCTGATTCTGATCTCTCATATATTTGGTGTCCGTGTGTCTTCCTCAGAAATCTGTGTCGCTGGCACTTGTTAGGTACATGGACACTGACTTCATTGTCTATTGACTGATCCAGTATGGCAATATGTATTTGCCTTGGATTAACTCCACTGAAGCCAATGGAGTTACACAGGTGTAAAACCAGTGTATATGAGCAGAATCAGGTTTATGGTACCCAAACAGGTTTTAAAATTGATTCAAGCTAAGGTTGTTTTAACAGAATTTGGCCAGCTAATTTGTTTTAATGTTTGTTTTTTACTCTGATCCAGTTAGAGATTTTTAAAACTGGTTAGAGTGACATGTGGTAGCTCCAATCTAGATAAAACATTCGACTTCAGACCTGAGTTAGGGACCAAACTTTATTCTCCCATTGGTCTGTGTTGATAATGTGACCATTATTGGTAGACCCAAAGGCATACAATGTTTCATATACAGTAGGTCCCCATTTGCAAGTACACTTTCAAAAGCAGTTTAAAAACTGATTCATTGGATATTGAATGAGTGAAGGAAAGTTAATAATCTGCAGCATTCTGAAGAATGTGATGAAAATCCCTGCAGAATTTGCTAAGGTGTTCTTCAGATTTGTGTGGAACAGCAATAAAAAAGTAAGTAAGCAATAAAACAACAACAACAACAACCTGGATTCTAGTTCAACAGATGATCAGTACCACGGTATATGGTGGCAATACACAGCAAGTGACTCATTGTTCAGAAGTAGCACAAGTCCCTGTAATATTCAAGTGCCCCTGCTCATAACGATTTTGTCTCACAAGTAAAAATTAGGCCAATGGGGAATTTTGCCTGAGCAAGAACTGAGTGAAAACCAAGTACGATCCTCAAAATTTGACCTAAATATTTTTCCTTCTCTTTAATTAAAATCAAACACCTGCCCCAGCATTGCTCTGTGCCTTGTGTCATCACTCACATCAGTGCAAATGTGGGTCTCAAATGATTCCTTTTTCCCTGGGTAGCATTTAACTCCCACTTTTCGCTGATGCAAATAAGTATGCAAAGGGAAGAGCAGTGTGATGAAGCAGGTCCCAAATGTTTATCTTGTAGTGATGCTTTGGATGCTGCAGATGGCAGCCTTACACTAATTTTGCCACACAGTGTTACACTGTATCACTGAACGTCAGAACTCAGGAGGAGCCTCTTGTAATAATGGTAAAACCATAATCATTTCAGAAGGAATCTGTCTAAACATCACATTATCAATACTTTTTTTGCTTCTATTGTATTCATTTAATTATTAATGGCACAAATGCTAATTGATTATAAATTAAATATGATGGGACAAATTTTGTTCTGTCCCAGTGGTGTGAAGTTGGAGTGATGCCATTGTGCTAAATTCGCTTTGGCCCTTATGTGTGTGCACAGTGTAGGGAGGCAAATGAGTGTGGTGCTTGCCCCTGTTTGAACAGCCCATGTAAGGACTGGGTAGAATTACAGTCCGTGTGCTCAGGGGACTACAAAGGCTTTTCTTTCACTGCACCCTGATGATGGAGAGCAGGCAATGGTATAACTTGTCTCCACTGCCTTGTGCACCTGCCAGCAGCATGTCAGGGGAGAGAGGGAAATATGCTACGCTCCATGAAACGTGGTACCAGTCTGTATACTCCCTGAGCACCCTGGGAAGCTCTAAACATAAGAATAGCCACACTGGGTCAGCTCAATGTTCCATCTAGTGCAGTATCCTGTCTTCTGACAATGGCTAGTTCCAGATGGTTCTGAGAGAATGAACAGAACAGGGCAATTAGTGAGTGATGCATCCCCTACTGTCCACTCCTGGTTTCTAGCAATTAGAGGCTTAGGACATCCAGAGCATGGGGTTGCATTGCTGATCATCTTGGCTAATAGCCATTGTGATGGACCTTTCCTCCTTTAAGTTATCTAATAATGTTTTAAATGCAGTTATAGTTTTGGCCTTCACACCATCCCCAGCAAAGAGTTCCACAGGTTGACTATATGTTATGTGAACTAATACTTCCTTTTGTTTGTTTTAAACCTGGTGCCTATTAATTTTATTGAGTGACCCCAGTATGTTCTGTGAAGGGGTAAATAACACTTTCTTATTCACTTTCTCCACACCATTCATAATTTTATAGACCTCTATCATATCCTACCTCAGTCTTCTCTTTTCCAAGTTGAATAGTCCCAGTCTTTTTAATCTCTCCTTATATGGAACCTCTTCCATACCCCTCATAATTTTTGTTGCCCTCGCTGTACCTTTTCCAATTCTAATATATCTTTTTGAGGTGGGGCAACCAGAACTGCAGGCAGTATTCAGGGCATTAGTGTACCATGGATTCATATAGTGGGATTAAGATATTTGCTGTCTTATTATCTGTCCCTTTTCTAATGGTTCCTAACACTGTTAACTTTTTTGACTGCCACTGCACACTGAATGGACATTTTCAGAGCACTAACCCAGGGCTGCCCAGAGGATTCAGGGGGCAAAGCGGGGGAGCTGCGGCGCTTGTACTCACCAGGCGGCGGTCCGGGTCTTTGGCGGCATTTCGGCGGCGGGGGGCCCTTCAGTCGCTCTGCGTCTTCAGCAGCATTGAAGGGCCCCCTGTTACTGAAATGCTGCCGAAGACCCAGACTGCTGCTGGGCCAGTGCTTGTGGGGTCTCTGGGCCAAATTTCCCCACTTCCCCCCCCCCGGGCAGCCCTGCACTAGCCACTATGACTCAAAAATCTTTCTTCAGTGGTAACAGCTAATTTAGACCCCATCATTTTTGTATGTATAGTTGGGATTATGTTTTCCAATATGCATTACTTTGTATTTATCAACATTGAGCTTCATCTGCCTTTGTGAGATCCCTGTAATTCTTCATAGTCTGCTTTGGACTTAACTATCTTGACTAATTTTGTATCATCTGCAAATTTTGCCACCTCATTTTACCCCCTTTTCTAGATCATCCATCAATACGTTGAATAAGACTCGTCCCAGTACAGATCCTTGGGGTGGCATCGCTATTTACCTCTCTCCATTCTGAAAACTGACCAGATATTCCTACCCTTTGTTTCCTGTCTTTTAACCAGTTATTGATCCATGAGAGGACCTTCCCTATTACTCCATGACAGCTTACTTTGGTGAGGGACCTTGTCAAAGGCTTTCTGAAAGTCCAAGTACAATAGTATAGCACTGGGTGATCACCGCTTGGTCCATAGATTGGTACCCCCTCAAATAATATTCTAATAGATTGGTGAGAACATAATTTCCTTTCACAAAAAGCCACATTGATTCTTCCCCAATAAAATGTGTTTCATCTTGTTGTCTGGTGTCCCTGCCGCAGGTATATGGGATCTTGGGGAGCAATTACCACACAGGTGGGGGTGCAAAATAAACTTTATTAAGAAAAATGCCAAAAAAACAGGAAAGTTCAATAGTGAGGTGGATATGGGGTTTTGTTAAGGTGGACAATTGGGAGGTTTTTTTAGCAATAGTATAGAGGGGTTTCAATAGTGGGTACAATACAATTGGTAACCAATTACACTGAAGTATAATGTAAAGGTAGTAACAATTTCTATGTAAAAGATGTGTCACAGCAGCATAAGCCAACTAACAGTTATGGGAAAATGATGTAAATAACCAACTTTAGGTAAAAATGTGTCACAGTGGTATAAATGTAAAATGTGAGGTGTGTAGAGAGGAAAAGGGTAACCAATGGGGTTTTATGCTAGACTTCAGTAATACAATTGAGGTTTGGGCAATAGGAGCAGGGTGAACATGTGGAGGAAGGGATTAAAAAAGAGAGAGAGAGAGAGAAGGCAGGGTAGAGGAATGAGATTGGGGATGGGGGAAGAGGAGCAGCTGAGCAGAGAGCAGAGGAGAGATTCAAACTTCAGGAGACAAAGAGGGCAGGCAGGCTGCAAGTTTAAACAGCAGAGAGACTGAGGGTATGGGGTGACTGGAGAGCTCGGGCGCGGGGACAGGAGGAAGACAGACTTAACCACAACTATACAGAACACAGCAAAATCTATCTACGATCTAACTTAACCAAGACTACAAATTAGCAAGTAACAGAACACCAGCAACATTTTTTAAACCTAACGTACAGAACACAACACAAACAATTCTCTAAACCTAACTTAACCACAGCTATGCAAAATGAAATTACAACTTATCTAGACTAAGGACCTAATTCTAAAAGATGCACCTTATTTATGGGGAAGTTACAGAGGCAGAGTGGTATGTGCCCAGGATCCAGCTTTTAAGGAACCAAGGGATGGTGGCTGCAGCAGTGGATACAGCTGGAAGCAGAGAGCCCGAGGCAAAGCCACAGGACAGAGAGCTTAGCAGCGGCACAAACTTATTTTAGCAGCAAAGTACTGTGGAGTTTAGGAGAGATTTAAGGCACAGACCAAGGTTTAGCTTAAGTCTGGCTGCTGGGGAAACAGAGCCAGCAGCTAAATAATAAAAATAAAAGTATAGAGAGTTTCTCACAGAGGGGTTCTTACCAGCCCCAAAGGAAGCAGCAGAGTAAAAGCAGCAAGATCATCAGAAGGCTAGGTACGGTCTTAATAATCAGGAGATCTCTCAGGCAGCAATTCGTTCTTCGTGGGGGGGGTCAAAAAAGGGTATGCTCAAAAATAAAACGAGAGCGGAGAAAGGACCCCCCAGAACCCCTGGCTGATCAGACCAGCAGCAATGCAGGAACCTTTCTGAGGTCTGATCAGAAATGTCTGGTTTTAAGGGCAAACTTAGGCAGTCTCCCACCAGTACTTCTGATTGGCTCAGAGGCAGGGGAAAGAGAAAAAAAAAAAACAGAGTGAGCACAGAGACCTGTCTGGCAGATCCTGTGCAGTAGGTGACTCAAAAGCACATTGAGCCTATGACTCATGCCCAGACTTAAAAACACATAGGCCCTGCAGCTGGACATTGTTCACCCTACACCAGAGCCCAGGTTTAACAAGGTGATAACAGGACTAACCCTTTTGAACAGGGCAGTGGTCCCACTTAGCAACAGTGGCCATCCCTTTGAGAAGGGCAATGCTCTTGGTAAACAACTTTAAGGGGCCTCCCTTTGAAAAGGGCAGTGGCCCTGGTAAACTAAGAAACTTACAACCAGGGAGGGGAGGCCACAGGAGAACAAAAACAAAATGGAGTATAGGGACAGCTGTAAGAGACAAAATGGAATAGGGGGATAGCTGTAACAGACATCTGGTAATTCTATTCTTCACTGTAGTTTCAATCAGTTTACCTGGTACTGAAGGTAGGCTTACTGGTCTGTTATTGCCAGGATCGCCTCTGGAACTTTTTTTTAAAAAATTGGCATCACATTAGCTATCCTCCACAACAGAAGCTGATTTAAGTGGTAAGTTACATACTACAGTTAGTAGTTTTGCTATTTCCATTTTTGTGTTCCGTCTGAACTCTTGGGTGAACACCATCTGATCCAGGTGACTTACTACAGTTTAATTTATCAGTTTGCTCCAAGATCTCCTCTACTGACACCTTTATCTGGGACAGTTCCTCAGATCTGTCACCTAAAAAGAATGACTCAGGTTTGGGAATCTCCCTCTTATCTTCTGCAGTGAACACCAATGCAGAGAGTTCATTTAGCTTCTCCGCAATGGCCTTGTCTTCTGGAATGCTCCTTTAGCATCTCAGTCGCCCGCTGAGGGGCATCTCTTCAATGCTCCCCTCTTGGGTTCTACAGTCCTCTATGCAGGGCTGATCCTAAGCAGAACAACAAGGAAGTAGCAAAGCAAAAAGGCAGCAAGTGTTTGATTAGGTTACTGGGCTGAAGGAAAATGTTAGTACAAGATGGTGTTGTTTGTGGCCTTGGCTTTGAGACATTTTTAGTTCCCAGTTAAAATATGGAACATCATGTACCTACCAACGAGGTAGGGGCATACTGAGACACAAAAGGAATGTTATTGAAGAGAACAAGGAGTTTCAATTTACAGGGACAAGATTAATCCTACAAGCATGATATTGGTGAATATTGACTTTGAAAACTTACTTACAAAACAAAAACAACAACAACAACAAAAACCTCTACTGAAGGTAGGACCCTGTGGACCAGGCTATATTTCATCTTAAATAGCCCACTTCAGCAAGCTTTCTTGTTCTGGGAAAGAGTCCAATGCAGACAATTTCTTGCATTCTGGGGTGTGGGATCTTTCATTCCAGGAGCATCAAAGGAGCCTCCGGAGACTCTTTAAAAAAGGGACAGGAGCCTGGGATGGATGCTTCAAAATGTTGGCAAATATACAAACAAAATATGCTTCTGTCTTAAATTGTTGTAAAATATGATGAAACTGTGTCTCAGAGACTATTCCCAATGTGCAGTTAAAAAAAAAAAAGTTGGCTAGTGTTCACAAAGAAAAATGTGTTCTCCTTCCTAACCTCTGAAAAAATAATAATCCAAAAGCGCCTATTTGTGAAGATTCCTATTCACTAGCTAATCATTGTAAAAACTGTATTTTGTTTTGGAAATATCACTATATATATTTCAGAGCCAAATGCATCAATTCATTTATTACAAATATTCTCTAGCTTGCTAACTTTTTGCAACTTTCTCCCCAAACCAGAGAAACTTTCAGATAGAGAGAATAAATCATTACCATCTGATAGCTGTTCAGCAGCCTGTGTAAAAGGAGCTGGTGTTCAGTCCAATTTGTACTAGATAATGGTCCACATAATAAAAGCTGTCCTCATGTTGAACTAATCAGTGCTCTTGCTTGCAGAGTCAGCACAGACACCGAAATACCCTCTGACTGACTACAGGTGCTTGCTCCAGGTCCCTGCTGATAAATGTTTGCACGGTTGGCCTGGGCTATACCAGCTCTCTAGATACACTTTGTTCTCTAGGATTATACGGGACTCGCTTCAGAGTCCATCCTTCCAGTATCAAATTGTCATGGACTGGCACGTTGAGCAACAAAAGCCTCCCTTCCTGCAAGGGCTCCATATTATTAGTCTGGAAACATGCTGCTTGTTTGGGGAATTTTGTCCAGGTCAGAAACCAAACAGGGCAAATCAAGAAAAAAGCCAGGTAGACAAAGCTTGAAAAAGGAAGGAATCTGAGCAAATGAAATACTATTAAAATAATAAATGTAATTAATAGCCAGCTAATGGCCAGCTAGTCTCTCTAAACTCCATAACAATATCCATAGTAACCTAATTGCCCCTCCAGCCAGCAGCCAATCAGTACATGGGCTGTTACAATCCTTTTTCATTTGTAAGTGTTAGGTAATGACTTGTAGGGACACCTTATGAGGTGCTGGGGTTTGTACAGTCAACATCACAGTACAATTAACTGGGTCAGTTTTCTTGCCAGCCAGCCAGACATCATAGGCACAGATTTGACCATTTATATGGCTGCTATTGTACAGGAGCACAGGTGAGGGCAGACCAGTGGCATGTGCAGATGGGGAGCTGAGCTGAGTACAGCAACAGATACTGCAAGGTAGTGCTTCAGGCTGACCAGAAGCAAACACTGCCTCTGATGGACGGTGAGCCACTAGTCAGCCTGTAGCAGCAAGACTAAGAGAAGCATTTCTTAGCCCCATTGCTGCCGTACTGGAGAGGGAGCGGGGAATGGCTTATAGACTGTGCACTCCTCTGAAGAGGATTTCCTGGACACTCCCCAAGTGGAAAGGAGGTGTGACACTATGGACTAAAACCAGAAACATGTTAATTGAGCACCAGGTGAGCCATACATGCCACATTTCACTCTGCTTTACCCTTTATTTCAAATCTTGCCAGCCCATGGAATGAAGGAGTGGGATTTTGAGTCCTGGTGACTCACCCAGCAGAGTAAAGCAGTACCACATAGCAGATTCCCGTCACTTAAAGCTTAAAGACAGACACATGTTCCTTTAAAAAGGAGCTTGGAAAATACAAGGGGCACATAAGAAATGTTTTGGGGAATGAGCACTGTTATCAACATTTCTGCTCCTTAGCTCTATTGTTCAGTGTATCACTTGAACACAATCTAGTGTTCTATTATGTAATTCAGTGACAATGTGTTTTCATGGCATCATCCATTTCCCCCTCTTCTATTTTCTCCTAATCTATTTCTGACATTGCAGTATATCCTAATAGCTAAAGGTGCAAGGCTGTCTGATTTTTTTCTTCTATCTAATCTAATTTATCCAGATATTTATACCTCAACACATTACCATCTTTCTTAGTAAATCTTGACATCTGGTCTAGATCCACATATAATAAAAGTCATTAGTAGCAGCAGCCAAGTGGCAGGCTGTGGAGAGAGAGCATATCATAAGAGCCACATGCGTGCTTCTGTGCATTATGTACGCTACATTCATATGCTGTTTAGTGATTAAAAGCTGCAAATGACTTGGGGAAAATCTTTTTCACAAAATAAGGAAGCACCAAGGACTAGTTAGATGTTCATTAATTATTTCTCAACACTGTACTGTCAGATTAACTTTACTGAAAATATATTGACTGTGACCTACCGTAGAGATGGTTGTAGAGGGCACTCTTAGTATATTGCTGTAGGTGTAAAAACTGGTGTAGGTAGAAACAAACAGCTAAAGAAAACATTGATTTCACTCCAAGTGTGGTATATGAGTTTCAAATACTTTAGGACTAGTCACAGTCTTTTGACAAATGTCTTCTAACCTGCCAGTGATACAAAACCTTTGCAAATTAGGAAAGGATATAGAAAGACCCAAGAAAAGGGGCATGAACTAAACATAAGTTTTTTTTATTTCAGGCAAAAAGTTTATTAGAGAATATTCTGGTCTTAAGTTTGGTACGTCTAATGATTCCTCTACTCATCCACTGTGATAGATGAACACATGTACCTTTTATTGTGGTGGTCATTGTGGAATGGGACTCAGGCCTGGATCCTTAAAGGTACTTTGGTGCTAACTCCCACTGCTTTCCCACAGATTTTCTGAAGGATAGCAAAAGGCACATCCCTGTGACACAAAGCTCACCCCCCTGCCAAATTCCAAGTCCCTCCCTCAAACATATGGGCAATAGAACTTTTCAAAGAAAAGATTGCCCAAATTTTGTAACATGGGTAAAATAACATTTTTCTTCCTAGCCTTGTTCTTTGACATGACTGAACTGTTTTTTTGTTGTTGTTTTTTTCCCCCTAAAATTTTCAAAAACAATTCATCTTGAGGCAGACTCCCATCATGAGAAATTTCAGCTCCAACAGTTAACATTTAGCAAAGTTATAAGCAACTGCAAACAAGGTTTTATAACAGAAAGTGCTGTGCAGCCTTAAAAATAGGTGGTGCTATTAGCTCTGTCTATAATTTGAAACTATGTTTTGCTCAGGCCTTTAGCTAAATCGTGGAGGGGAGAAGCCCCAAAAGCTCAGGAAAAACAATACTTTAAAAACCCTACAATAGCAGCTCTTCCGATTAATTTTAACTTTCCACAGTTCTAATTGAGAGAAAATTAGAATAAATAATAAGAGCTGATTCTGTTTGATGCATATAGGGTGCACACATTACTCTATGTCTAAATATTCTGTCCTGTTTTAATTTCATCAGTGAAGGGATATCAGAGTGTGAATTTCAAGATACAACTGCTGAGTGCAGGCCAGGATGAACACTCTTGCCTGAATCCCCTCTCATTTACACCAGTTTTACCCCCCTGTAACTCAATAGACTTGAGTGGCTGTTGTGATTTACATCAGTGTGAGTGAGATGAGAAGTAGGCCCAGTGTATGGTGACATCAGGCAGCACAAACTTGGTTAGTTGGCCTTGGAGCTACAGGGTCTGATCATTATCGAGCCCTTTTTCTTTTCATTACAAATGAGCCATGTTTCTGTTCTGCTATTAGGGATACTACAGTCTGGAGTGTGGCCTGTTCCCAGGACATCGGCAGGAGTTGAGGCTTTTTATTTTATTTTTAAAAATGGAGCTTTGAGGACTTTAAAGTTTACAGATTGGGTAGGTATCATGGCATTGCATTTCAGTGTGTTCTAGAACATTACTTTTCTCCCACTGAGGAGCTTTGCTATTAACTTCACTGGGATCTAAACTGGGCCTCCAGTTATCCTTCCGTGACTTCACTGGTAGTTTATAGATTTCATATCAATCTCTGTCCCACTTGTTCTAATAAAGTGCATCTTCCATGGAATTTAGTATATAAATAGATATTCCTTCTTTACCTTGTTACTGTTACGTACATATTCTTCTTTGAACCATTTCCTCCACTTATTACCCCCTTTATAAAAAAACTGGCATATGAATTAACACCTACAAAGGATTTTTATAACAATTTCATCTCTTCCCACCATAATACCCTCCCACCCCTGCTGAGTAACTACAACCCAGATCCTCAGAGGTGTTTAGGTATCTATCTCCCACTGGAATCACAATAAAATTAGTTCCCAATGGTACATGAGTGTCCTTTCCTCTGTAACTCTTGTGACTGCTTTAGAAAAGCAGCCTGCAAAGGCAGGCACAGAGTGGCACTTTCTCTCTTAGGGTACGTCTACACTGCACGATTATTTCGAATTAGCTTAAACCGATATTACAAAACAGATCTAATAAAATCGGTTTAGCGCGTCCACAGTGGGATCCCGAAATCGATTGTTTGCGTCCATGGTCCAAAGCTACCATCGATTTCAGGAGCGGTGCACTGTGGGTAGCTGTTCCTCAGCTATCCCATAGTTCCCACTTCCGTGTTGAGAGCACAGTGCCTGATGGGGCAGAAAACACTGCCCCGGGTGGTGCTGGGTACAGCCTCACCCCTCCCTTTGTGAAGGCAGCAGACAACCCTTTGGCGCCTTTTTCGCGGAGTGCATTGAGCAAACGCCATAGCACAGCAATCTTTCCCTTTTTTTTTTCACGTGGTGGTGGGGGGAAATAAACTGAGGAGCTGTTCCCTGAACCACGCCAGACACTGTGTTTGAACCTACAGACATTGGGAGCTCAGCCAAGAATGCAAATAATTTTCAGAGACTGCTGTGGACTGTGGGATAGCTGGAGTCCTCAGTACCCCCTCCCTCCCTTCATGAGCGTCCATTTGAGTCTCTGGCTTCCCGTTACGCTTGTCACGCAGCGCTGTGTATCCTGGAGTTTTTTATTCAAACGCTTTGGCATTTCGTGTTCTGTAACGGAGCTGGATACAACAGATTTGTCTCCCCATACAGCGATCAGACCTAGTATCTCCCGTACGGTCTATGCTGGAGCTCTTTTTCGATTTCAGACTGCATCGCCAGCCGTGCTGATCAGAGCTCCACGCTGGACAAGCAGGAAATGTAATTCAAAAGTTCGCGGGGCTTTTCCTGTTTACCTGCCCGCTGCATCCGAGTTCAGATTGCTGTCCAGAGCGGTCAGTGCTGCACTCTGGGATGCCGCCCGGAGGCCAATAACGTCGATTTCCGTCCACATGAACCCTAATCCGAGTTATCACTATCGAATTTAGCGCTACTCCTCTCGTTTGGGAGGAGTTCCGAAATCGATTTAAGGAGCCGTTTAACTCGATATTAATGACGACGTCGTGTGAACGGATACAGCGTTAAATCGGTATATCGGCCATTAAACCGATTTAAAGTCGCAGTGTAGACCTGGCCTTAGATGGGACCACTGATTCTCTCTTCCCTGAGGGAGCTAACTAGCATATGGTATGCATGAACACATCAGCTCTTCTTAAATCCTTTACTATTACTCAGGTAGTGCTTGGATAAAGTGGTGATGGGCATGCTAGAAAAACGTAGATTAGACAAGCCAATACAGTGTCATCAGAGGCAAGTAAAGAAATAGCAGAGATAACATAAAATGATCTATTTCTTACTGCTGTTCTCTGCTCTTCATATAATACAGTAAGATAATTGTACTTCTTCTGTACTTTCATTTATGTTCCATGGTAGAATGTGTTTCATGTCCTTGACTACAGGAGGCAGAAAAGAAGATTTCCAAACTTTCAGTTTACAGACATGCATTAACAAAAACAATTAAATACCCCCTCCCATACAAACACACTCTTTTTTGCTTATAAATAAAGCACATCTGCACCTACCAGTGTAAAGGAAACCTCTGAACTTAAATCATCAGTCTATGTGACCTAATAGGTCTCCATAAAACATGTACATAAAATAATGGGTGGGAAAATAGTTTTACTTACCATGGTGAGTGGTTCAACCTTTTCCAAACCACCTTTGATAGGGCCACATGACATTGGCTCACATAAATGGGAGGCACACCTCCTGATGTATCCATGTAATGTCTTGTCACTGGGGGAAGAAGACATTCCTTGTGTTTCGCTGCTGTGAGGCTGCTACTACACTCCAACTGTTTCACTTTTTCTTTCTGAAGAGTGATAATCAAGTGAGATAACATCATCATTTGCCTGGATTGTGTTGCTAGGTGACACTTCAGCACTTTGCACCCACATGCCACAACTTCTAAGAACAAACACAAACAACTGTAGTGCAGCAACACTGTACTCTGGCAGTGTGTTCCCTATGTCCCTTAATCTACAATGTAAATTTCTCTTTCAAATTTAACACACACATTTTATAGTTTGCTTCACATCCTTGCATAGGTTATTCATTCAGTTCCTAACAACCATATGCTATTTCTGCATCGTTTTGTCATTCCTGATTATGAAGATTAAGATAATGTAGGAGGCAGGCCTAACAGAAGTATAACAAGAGGACTATATACATATGTATGAACAAACTAGATGCCAAGGACTGTTTGCCATTTCATTAGAATTTAATACAGAAGTATCCAGTGCCTAGCAGGAGAATCTTAATTCATTACATCTTTTGAATTCTAATTAAACCTTAATAGAGTAACTAGTACAAAATGACATTGACTTCAAAGGCGCTATGACAATTTACACAAATTGAGGATCTGGCCCAACATGTTTTAAAGCTGAGTAATGTTAATGATCTTGTTGATTACTCTTCACTGAGATGTGAGAATTGGGTGTTGGGGGATGAGGTTAAGTCTATCCAATAGGTTATGCTTTGTGTTGTCTTTTATGTTTTCTGGATGAATTGTTTTTAAAGGAATTTTTCCGTCATCAGCATCAGTGAAAAGAGGCTATGCATTATTAAATGCTACTGACTTGTGCTTTAGCTTAAAGGAAACACTTGTGAAAGCTGCCTAATCACTCACTGCTATATAGGGTGACCAGGTGTCCCAATTTTATAGAGACAGTCCCGATATTTGAGGCCTTTTCTTTTATAGAAGCTTATTACCCCCCATCCCGATTGTTCAGACTTGCTGTCTGGTCACCCTACTGCTATATTTCAGACGTCGTATTGCCATAAGTGACAAAAGGGAATTTCATTCTTATAAGGTACTTCTTTGCACTTGATAATAGTTTAACTATTTACCTTAATTATATCCAATCAAATTAGTTAATAGTTACAATATATAAAATAAAGGATATTTTTGTGGATTGCAACCAAGAACCAGATGGGTTCTACTTAAACTTTCTTGCCAAAAGTCTTTTTAAAAAACATCTTACACACACATTTGGCGGCATGAGATAAGACAATTGGATTAATAAACTTTCTTTTATTGTAGCAGATTCTGTGGGGGATGCAACTTACAGCAAAGTCACTGCACCTGTAGCTTAAAAAAAAAAGTTTTTCTCCAGTTTTTCTGTCCCCCAAGTACTTTAGCTACTTGTCATGTACCTGATCTCAAATCCTCCAGATGATGTTTGTGTCAGCCTCCAGCTGACTGATTTACAGTCCTGTTTCCCCTAAAATATCAGTATGAGACTTTATCAAACTCTGATAAGGTTGTACACAGGGAAACCAAGTGCATCTATCTGTTGGCCTCCAGTAATCAACTATGCATAAACTGAATCCTGTAGAAAGAAATAGAAATTAGAGAGAGGTTCTAGATGAAAACATTTGGGTTTGGTCTGGATTTTTTAGGGGGAAACCACACACCAAATTTCAGGGGTGTTTAGCTAGAGGATTCCAGGTTAGCTCCTCATAAGGAGTCCCTAATCAAGTAACATGGATCTGGGTCTAGGTGTGAATATTAACCACAACCATAGTTCAGGAGTTATCTGAATTAGGAATTCTGGTGCATTCCATTTTTAGAAAACACTAAAGCTAGAGCAAGCGTATCTATTCATTCTGTAATGGAAAAAATATTTACTTAGGAGTTTTATTCATTCACAAGTGTGCCCGGCATTGTAGACATATAATGAGATATGACATTTTAGATGATCTGGTGGCCCTTTCTGGCCTTAAACTCTATGACTCTTTCTGTCCTGAGGAGCCTATGATCTCCAGTAATGTAGGCAGATAACTCAAGAGAGTAAAGTGGAGAGACGGCATTATTCAGTGGGGAAGGAATATATAGTAGCTGTTGGGACATCACTGTTCCATGAGCAAAGTAGATCATGTGTGTTAGCTGGTATGTTTCTATTTGTTATTTATAAATATGTTTTTATGATGGGGTCCCAGAACAGGAGAAGATTGTGTTGCCGTGGGGATCAGCAATGGAAAGCTAGCCAAAGAGGGATCAGCTTTGAATTTCTTGCAAAAGGAACTAACTTTATTGAGAGGCAGGGATTTGGCTTTGACTGGCTAGAGAGAATTCTACAGTTCTGAAATTACCTAGGTCTCGTTTTCAGTGAGAGGCATGCTGATGGTGCAGATGTCAATTTGAATTGGTGGACTGAAGACAAGATTTTTTCAAAGGCACATCTAGCAATTACGCACCGAACTCCCACTGAAACTCATTGATAGTATTGCTACTCACATCCTCTCTGTGCCTGCCCCACCCGCAGAGGCGTATTTACAAATTCAGTAAAAGACTCCCCACCAACTGAATCGTGATCTTCAACAGAAGAATTTGTAGTAGTGGCACCAATTGGGAGGGCCTGGGTGTGTGAGAGAATACCCCCGCCCAAGGTTTTTTGCACATGCCCAAAGTTGCACAGGCTGCAGAGCTGTGGGGGCATGGCCCAACCACTTTTAAGCAATGACCACATACTGGTTGCTTCCAGAGTGTTGCTCCAGCTGTCTGGTCATTACACCCTTCCACCTGTTCATACAGAGGGGTGGCAGGGCCAAATGGTGTGGAGACCTGGTACATCGGGAGTCTGTTCCTGTACTGTGGACTGCAGGGGAGTCTGCTGAGAACTCTACTCCTGGCAGCACCAGCTCATGCACCATGTGGGTAAAGGAAAGAGGAGACTCCCCAGCTGAGAGATCCAGAGTCCCTACAGTAGGGTGACCAGATGTCCAAATTTTATAAGGCGGTCCTGATTTTTGGGTCTTTTTCTTATATAGGCTCCTATTACCTCTCATCCCCTGTTCTGATTTTTCACAATTGCTGTCTGGTCACCCTACCCTACAGCAGGGTGGAGGTCGGGGAAGGATGAAGGGACTGGAACAGGATCCCTTCCATGGGGAGGGAGACACAGGGACTGGAATTCCCTCCCACGTCCCCAAGAAATATCTGAACAGGCACCACTTATATGGGGGAGATTTTCAAAGACTTAAATGGCAGCAGCATCTAATCCCATTTGACCTTCAGTGGGTCACTTGAGTGATGGGGAGTTCTTTGCTGGCTTTGTAGATCCACCATCTACTGTCTTTGGGGAGATTGTGTGGATTAGTGTACTAATATCAAATATTGTAAAATAATAGTATGGGATCTGCTAGGCTTTGTAAATTGGAAAATATAGCTATAACATTAGTCCATAACTTAATTGTACCATATCTCAAATTATCTTTTGGAAAGGGCAAAGGGGAGAGGTCCCATTGTTTCCATTTCAAATTCTCTTAAAAAAGCCTTCTTTCTCTTCCTGGTATCCTCATGTTACCTAATTCCCCTAAGAGGCTGTTGTCAGCTCCTAGAAGTGCTGATCATACCCTTTACAAGTTAACTTCAAGTTTATTTAGGGTATTCATAGTGATAACAACTCTGTCAAAACAATGTGTTCTTTGGTGCGTGTCAACATAATTTAAGCATCATGTATCCATTCTGAAATTTTTGTGGATAATTAAAGGCCTGATCCAAGCCCGTTGAAGTTAATAAGAATATTTCTACTGACTTCATTGGGCTTTGGATCAGACCAGCCAATAGTGCCACTACCCAATATGCTGGTCAGCTTCCCTACTGTGGCAGAAATATATTGCCAATTAATAATCTCAAACTGAATTTGTATCACCTATTTAAATATCTGCATTCCAAAAACAAATGAGGCTCTTTTTTACATTTGTATTGCTTTTTATTTAAGTCATTATACAATTTTCATGGGTTGTATTTTCTTTATAAAAATAAATGAGAGAGAAGTAATAGCTCTACAGATAAGAACAGAACCTATCAGTGTCCAATCTTTAACCTATTAATTGCTTTTGAAAACCCTGAAAATACTCTTACCCTTCAGGACTGTTGCGCTTTAGAAACATGCCTCTACCTTTGTCATTACGGTAGCAAAACTTCTTTCTGATATGTTTTTGTCCTTTTAACACAAAAAACTTTTATTAATTTTATGCATATGTGACAACTTGCGGTCTTGACATTTAGGAGAGGAAAACCCATAAAGGAGTTCATTATGATTAATCACATTTATTCATTGGTATTTCACATAACTTTACTAAATCCTAGCAATGGTGTGCAGATCAGTTTCACTATTAATGATAATGATTATTATGTCTCTTAGAGGCTGTCAAAAAAAAAAAAGCAGCATCTTTTGTACAAATCATCACAGTGTAAACAGAATGCACAGGCAGGCACTACCCTTTATACTAATTGGTAAACAATCTTTGTTAAGCTCGTCTTGATAGTCTTACTTTGTTGCCACATTTTAATTACTCATCCTGTTTGTTTATATTCCATTGCATTGTGCTGAAGATTCAAGCTTTAAAAATCATTGATATTTAGGAAAATCCAAAGCTGGGGTGAGGCATGCTCAGGTGTTAATTTATTTACATCAATTAATTTCAGGCCCCTGATGTAAACCAATTAGTATTCAACACTTAATGGAGTCATTATCTGTCAGATTAGCTTTTTAGAAATGCTTGTCACTACTACAGGACCAGGCAGCAGAACTTTGCTAATAAAACTAGCAGAATTAATGGAGTGAACAGCATAGATAATGACTTAATGTGGAACATACAGTATAGAAAAGAGACTGATCAACTGTCTCCAACAAATGAAGATATCACTGAGGCAGCTACTTTATTCCAAAAAAAGGGTTTAGACAATGCTATTAAAAAACACGGTAAAGTTGTGTCATAATAACTAATTTTCAACCTTTGCACCCTCACACACACACAATTGTCCTTTCCAGCATGACACAGCATACAAATAAAAGCTCTGTGTTGTGCCGATCCAACTGTAATTTGAAGCTGTTAATTCCAGAGGAATTAAGGATTACTAGAAATGACAAAATCCTAGTTACTGAGCTGCTGGGTGGGCATGATTTCCAAATAGTGTTGTGCATAACCTCTGTAGAAGAGACTAATTTGTGACGGCACACTTTTTGCCTACCTTCCGGGGAGCAGGATAGTGGAGAATAAATTTTATTTCACAGAAAACATCCAAGAGATTAAAATTCTGCAGATGAACAATACAGGCATATCACTTTCAGTATTCTGATGAAGGGAAATATCTGTATCCACAAACAATAATAACCCTCTGCAGAGCAGTATTAGTAATATGAAAGCTTTCCTCCTGGAGATAAGATGACTGTATTTATATATTATATGGCTATTTTGGGTTTTTTTCTTTCTCAGAATTCACTGGGCCAAAACTTTGCAAGCTTTGTACTGATAATTCCGTTTAGTTTGACTGTGCATCTTTATTTATAATTTCAGTGAGTAAAATGTTCTATATGTGCAAATTTTATGTATAAAATTCACCTTTATGCAGAGGATAGGCACAATGCCTATACGTCACTTTAATTCCATGAAGGCCTTTGAAATAGGATATAAATGAGACTTTAGTAATGCATAGACATTGTGCTGAGCCTCTGCATCCAAGTGAATTTCACCCCAAGTGAGAATTGGAGCACAAAGAAACACACTGTACCGACCAATCATGCATTGCCAGGGAACTGGATTAAATGACCCAGTGAGGTTTTTTTCCATCTGTAATTTCTATTATTATGTTCAGTGGCAAATCTTGAAAAGTATCTTTTCTGCAGTGCCTGGCTGCATGCATATTATCATCATTATTACATGCATTTCTGTGATTTCCCCCCACCATAAAATCTTGGGCACCCTATACCGGGATTAGAAACACAATGCTACAGAAAGAACAGGAGTACTTGTGGCACCTTAGAGACTAACAAATTTATTTCAGCGTGAGCTTTCGTGAGCTACAGCTCACTTCTTCGGATGCATAGAACGGAACACACAGACAGGAGATATTTATACATACAGAGAACGTGAAAAGGTGGAAGTATGCATACCAACAGGAAAAATCTAATCTATTGAGATGAGCTATCATCAGCAGGAGGAAAAAAAACCTTTTGAAGTGATAATTAAGATGACCCATATAAGGTGTGAGGAAAACTTAACAGGGAAATAGATTCAATTAGTGTAATGACCCAACCATTCCCAGTCTCAGTTTAAGCCTGAGTTAATTGGATCTAATTTGCATATTAATTCGAGTTCAGCAGTCTCTCTTTAGAGTCTGTTTTTGAAGTTTTTTTGTTGCAAAATTGCCACCTTCGAGTCTGTCACTGAGTGATTAGAGAGGTTCTCCCTAATGAGTGTTCTCCCACTGGTTTTTGAATGTTATGATTCCTGATGTCAGATTTGTGTCCATTTATTCTTTTGCGTAGAGACTGTGCGGTTTGGCCAATGTACATGGCAGAGGGGCATTGCTGGCACATGATGGCATATATCGCATTGGTAGACATGCAGGTGAACGAGCCCCTGATGGTGTGGCTGATGTGATTAGGTCCTATGATGGTGTCACTTGAATAGATATGTGGACAGAGCTGGCATCGGTCTTTGTTGCAAGGATAGGTTCCTGGGTTAGTGTTTATGTTGTATGGTGTGCTGTTGCTGGTGAGTATTTGCTTCAGGTTGGGAGGCTGTCTATAAGCGAGGGCTGGTCTGTCCCCAAGATCTGTGAGAGTGAGGGATCATCTTTAAGGATAGGTTGTAGATCTTTGATGATGCGCTGGAGAGGTTTAAGTTGGGGGCTGTAGGTGATGGCTAGTGGCGTTCTGTTATTTTCTTTGTTGGGCCTGTCCTGTAGTAGGTGGCTTCTGGGTACTCTTCTGGCTCTGTCAATTTGTTTTTTCATTTCAGCAGGTGGGTATTGTAGTTTTAAGAATGCTTGATAGAGATCTTGTAGGTGTTTATCTCTGTCTGAGGGATTGGAGCAAATACGGTTGTATCTTAGAGCTTGGCTGTAGACAATGGATCGTGTGATGTGTCCTGGATGGAAGATGGAGGCATGCAGGTAAATATAGCGGTCAGTGGGTTTCCACTATAGGGTGGTGTTAGAATGCTACAGAGCACCCTTCGACTTTTTGAGTCGTAATGGACGCTTAAGTAGACCAGTCTTTCACTTTCATTAATGTTATACTTCTTGAAATACTTAAAAAGAAAAGAGAGACAGAAATAGCTGTAAACTGTTTGTTTGTTAGGTGAGTATTCATAAACTTTCACCACTTCACATTTACCACAGTCCTGCTCCAATTTCTTTTTGGGGATTGCAAACACCTACTGACGGCCCAATTCCCAGTTTCATTGTAGCCTCTTTACATTGCTCCAATGAAATTGAATCCTGGGGGAAAACCCCTCACATAAGGGAGGTTTCCTGTGTGGTATAGACTTGGCAGACTGATTTTCTGTTGCCCATCTCTCCCAGTGCCAGTTTGTAGTGCCAGTTTAGAGCCAGATCCCAGATTGTGGCCAGGGAGGGGTGGCATGGCCAGATTGTTGAGTCACTATGGCTATTCTTGGCTGTCACAACAGCCCAAATGGAGTTGTGACAGGTTCCCCCGCAGGTGCCACCTGGAACTGAGCCCCTTGATCCACCAGCCTGGGCTTCCTCTCACACTCTACTGCTGTGGCAAGCTGCAAAGCCTTCCAGCCTGAACTTTCACCAGCATTCACACAGGTAGGGACACACCCAGCTGAAGTTACACACAGACTCTCTAACCACCAGCTTCCCAGCCTGGGTACCCAGAGCAGTACAGTCCTGCATCTGGCCAGTATACGGGTTTAACACCTGTTCTGCCTCAGCCTCAGTGTGAAGAAGACCATGCACAGTTGTGGTAACCAAGCAGAGATTTTCCTCAAGCACTCCAGTCAAAGTTCACTGGTTTAGATTAAAACATAAAATAAGTTTAACTACAAAAGAATAGATTTTAAGTGATTATAAGTGATAGCAAACACATCAAAGCAGATTACCTAGTACATAAACGAAACTGCAAACTGAGCTTATGAGCAGGTTATTTCTTCCTTGTCCACTGTAATATTTCTTGAATCTTTCTCTGAAACATCTGTTACTTGCAACTCTCGGAGTCAGGTGACTGGACTAGTTGTACTGCTGGTCTGATCCAGTATGGCAACTTGTAAGTTAAGAAACATATTAGTTTTTTAGTTTCAAGAGTCTCCTCATGGGAAACAGTAAACAGGAACTTCTGAGTTAGCCTTCTCCATAACCTCCATTATTTTATCCTCTATCATCTCTCCTCTCATTCTTTTACTTCAAAACTCCCATTTGTGACTTTGAAAATCTTGCCCATAGTGTTTTTAATCTCTCTTCCCATTTAAGTTGCCAGCACCTCTCCCCAGTGCCTGTAATTATTTTATCTGGATCTTCTCTGGACCTTTCCTATTTCTTCTGTTTCTTTGAGTTGCAGTACCAAAAACTGAGCTCCCGGTATAATATAAGACTGCATAGTGCATCTGAATTGTACAATGGGATGATCATAGTGATGAACTGGGGAAATTACTTCTTAAGAATATTATGTGTGACTCATTTCCCTATTCGGTTGTGTGAGATCACCCTACTTGGATGCAGAGGAGGCTAAATCAAAGGCGGCTGCCAAGGAGGTGTTGAGGGGCCAGGAAGGAAAGGTAAAACAATGACACAGATAAAAGCCTCCTAGGTACTCAGTTTCAAAGGAATTAAGATAACGGCTGAGCCATCAGTTGGGGGAAGAATTTACCTACCTAGCTCCATCTGGGCAAATATGTTTTACTCTTCCCATAACTAAATGTGAGATCAAAAGACCGCTGACTAATTAAAAAGTTGCCCTGACAGAAAGGGAGGGTATTTTGGGGTGAACTGAGAGTGGCTAGCCAGGCTGTGCCAGTGAAAAAGCTGGCATTTCAACTGAGATGCTCAGAGACAGAGGAAGAAGACTGCTGGTTCTCACAACTCTGAGATGGGGAATAAGCCAGAGCCCCCTGACCTGTGGATAGAGAGGTTAAGTTTAGGTCAGGAAGTATGAGTGTACAATTCTGTTACTTTAATTGACTTCTCAAAGTGCTGTGTAACCTCTTGGGCAAAATAAATCAGGCTTTATTCTGAATCCAGTTTCTGTATCACTGCAAGCATATGCTGTTACAGGCTGCCCAAGAGGAACCCAAGCAGGTTGCTGAACTGATATCAGAGTTAGTGTCCAGGGGGCTGTAAGCCCAGGTTCTGGTATGAGAGTGGGAGAATTGTGGAATTTCACCCCAGGAGAGATGAAGGCCCAAGGCCTGACACCTGTTCGGGGCACAGACAAAAAGTGTGTCTCCACTGCAATTAGACACTTGTGGCTGGCCCATGCCAGCTGACTTGGGCTCAAGCAAAGGGGCTGTTTAATTGTGGTGTAGATGTTTGAGCCTGGCTTGGAGCCCAGGCTCTAGGACCCTGTGAGGTGGGAGGGTTCCAGAGTTCAAGCTGCAGCCCAACATCTAGGCCACAGTTAAACAGTCTGGTAGCCTGAGCCCTGAAAGTAGGGTGCCCAGACAGCAAATGTGAAAAATCGGGATGGGGGTGAGGGGGAACAGAAGCCTATATAAGAAAAAGATCCAAAAATCAGGACTGTCCCTATAAAATCGGGACATCTGGTCACCCTACCTGAAAGCCTGGGCCAGCCTGGGTTCTGATGCATTTAACCTGTGTCTGTTTTCCTATCTGTAAATGAGGATAATGTTTTCATTTTTATTTTATCCTTTCCGTAACACTTTGAGATCTCCAGATGCAAAGTGTTCTGGAAGTGCTAGGAAATATGATGAGTATAAATGAATCCTCACAATAGCCATGTGGGAGAGGCAGGAGCATTTTATACTTCCCAGGTTCAGCTGGGGAAACTGAAGCAGAGAGGTGGTTACGTTCCCAGCCCCACACTGTGAGACAGTGGCAAGGTGCAGTAGAAAAGAAAAGTGCTAATCTCTTCTCTTGCTTAGTGCATGGTCAGTCGCTGCAACCTAACCTATCTTTCTCATGTAGTTCACTGGGAAGAATTGAGTGGGATGCCACAAAGTGTCTAATAATATCTAGGGCTTTTCCCAGTGCCAGGCATCCCAGCTTTTAGCTTCCCCTCACTGCTAGAGAAGCATTTGTAGTTCCTATGTGCTTATTTTTGTGCATCTCTTTTGGATGAAACTGTTCCCTAACTGCAGTGCTTCTTCCACCCCCTGCTCCAGGTACGATCATTATTATGGCCTGATTGCTTACAGCTAGGATCTTCAACTATCCCGGCCTTTGAGTGGAGGTTTTAGTTTTTCCTTCTTTATAGTTGGTCTCTATACAGCCTCTCTGTCAGACAACAATAGACTTTCTCATCAGGTCAATGAATTTTCACACACACTGATCAGCTTCCTTTGTGAAACCCATATATTTGTAAATTATTGAATAAACAAAAACTGATTCTATCCAGTTTTCAGTTCTCCCAGCACCAAGCAGTGTTACCACCCCTAATAAATAAAGGACAAAATTAGTTCATTTTTTCATTTGCACTCCCATCTAGGTATGGATTAGAGAGGCCAGCATTACTGAAGAGCTCTGAATTATGAAGGGTTCCTACAGAGGGATTTTTCTCTTATCTTAAACCTCTTCACTCACCTTTTCAAGCATAATCCCACTCTGTTAAAAGGGATCTCCTCACTTTACAGCCTATGACAAAGGTTCCTCTTCCAATCTACAGCATGAATGTGAGCCTTCATCTGATATGTTTAACAAGAAAATAAGAGCAAGCTCAGTATGAGGTTCAGGCATCCTCTGTTCTTAAAGAAAAACGATTGTTGCTCTTTTCATATCATAACTGAGGGCACAGTCTCAGCTGAAGATCTGCCCCATTTTTCTTTTCACAGGATGCCAGCTGTCAATAAATGTCCCCAGTGTCTGTAAAACAACCAATTAAAAAGTTTAATACATTTATTGTAAGCAAGTAAAAAATGGCAAAATAACTTAGAATTCTTTCCCTTTGCCCCCATGTAAATGTCCAGGGACTGTGAGTTGTTTTAATCAGTAACCTGGATTTGCTGAGAGGATTTTTGATTATTTGAAATGTGTAGATTCTGTAAAAGTTGACATGCATGACTATTAAAAGAAAAGCATATGCATTCAGAATGCTTTGAATTCCTAATTTTCCAACCCAGATTAATAATTTTGCATACAAACTCTAGATATGTAATACACTCTTATTTTTTTAAGTGCTGACATTTTTTCAGTAAATAAACAAAAACTTGTGTCAGATTTTATATATATATACACACACACAGAGAGAGAAAGATTATGTAAAGCTAGTACACATTTTGTGGGTGGAAATGATGATTGTTCTTGTTCGCGTTTCCCAATTCTGTTCTATTTCCCTTGTATGGCCGGTAGGGGATGCTATTGGAATATTGTGTCTTAACTCTTCCTTGACATTTCTACCTACTGTATGAGAACATCAAAACAGTTCTTCTGTTGTTTTTATATTAACACTTGAATTTTCTTGTTTGTAATGTGAGTGATAGAAGTTGAATTTCAAATATATATTAATGGAATTCCTCTCTCACAATATACAAAACAACTGGTAAAATGTCCAAATTGTCCATTGCAATAAACCCAGTTTAGAAATTGTTGTGATTCGGAAAGGGCCTAGCCTAATCCGTTGTGGTATGCATGGGAAAAGTTCAGGATAAATGTATAAGTATTAAAAAAAGATAGCTGCTTGTGCTTGCAATGTGTAGGATCACATCAGCATTTTGAACCATAGTCCCACAAGGGAAAACAAAAAGAAAACACAGAGTAGTGTGAAGCTGGTGCAAAGTGGGGAGAAGGATGACAGATTAGTAGAGTGGGAGAGAAGGAAAAAGACAATTGCCTGCAGTCATTTGTTTATAAGAACCTCTTACTTGTGACTGCAACCTACATCTGGGAGAGGTTGTGTCTCGGTTATATTTATCTGTTTGCCTACAGCCCATATTACTTGGGCCTGTGATTTCACCACAACTTGCAAGTTAAGGAGGGTCAGACCTGGTCAGCATACAGGGGGACTGCCCAGGCAAACCCAAGATGCTGTAAGTAGTGGTTTGGAATTCAGTAGGTAACATGCTTTCCTCTGTTAGTATTGAATCAATGACTCAGCATAATGCTAGGGATCACTGTCTTGCCAAACAGCTGTCTTTTGGATGAGTTATAAAATGGAGGTTTTGACCACTTGTCATTAAAAATCCTATGACACTTTTCACAATGGGGAGGTGTTTGCCCAAGTCTCCTACCCAAATATCTTAATTTCCTTTGCAGTTTAAACTGGAGATAGCGTTTGTTTTCGCTTCCTGTTCTAAACTGTTAAGTAATGTTGCTGTGTGCTTTTAAAAGAGCTGATGTGCTTTACCCCAGTTAGAGCTGCAGTAGAGCATCCAGTAGCAGATGGAATGATTTATGTCAAAGTTTGCAAAGGGCTTTGGGAAGAAAGTTGCTAAATAATAAATGTAAAATATTATTTTGTGAGTTTGCCCATTCTGAAGTCACCAGTAACAAAGTGACAACAGTATGTGTTGCTTTATGAAACATCCATGCTCTCTGGAGTAAACATAGGCACGGTTTGAGCTGGTTTTGTTCAGGGTCTTTTTCCTTTAACGGATTCTCCTTCCATTGCCCTTACATTAATTAACTGAAAAAGAAGCATTTGACTTGTACTGTAGATGGATGGGAAATAATAATCCGTGTAAGTCCCCTCTGTGCTCAGTACACAGAAGATGTGAGAGTCTGATACAGCTCTCAGCTTGAGAGCCTGGGATTTGAGCTCAGAATTCATGTTTTTAGCTGTGGAGGACCCTGGTTCAATCATCAGTGGCAGCCAAGATGGCAGCTGTTACATAAGTGGGGCATCTAACAAATTTTGTCAAAATACTTCATAAAGGGGGGTTAATGCAATTTTCTCTCATTTGCAGAAAGGGAAAGAAAAGCACAAGGTGGTTGGGTCATTTGCTTAAGGCCATGCAGTGGGTCAGTGGCAGAGACAGGACTTAAAACCCAAGTCTATGTTCTCCCAGCCCATAGCCCTGTGGTCTATATTAGACTGCCTCTGACAAGTGCTCAGATAAACTATGTTATGTATCTGCAGGGCTATCTGCAATACTAGCTGGTGTCACAGAGGAGAGAGAGAATTGTGATTGGCCAAGTGAAGGGACAGAAACTGCTTGCTGTTGTTCAACTACAGGGTTGTTTTTCTTGATTGACAACTGTCCGTTTACAGGAACGGATGCACTACAAAAAGCAGCCAGTCCAGGTTCTAAATTTACCAGAACTCTTATTTTAATTTTTGAAAACAGCACAAATAACCTTGGATATATCTGTCATAATAAACTTGTGGGTGGGGAGGGAAGGGAATTCCACAACTCACATCATGGTATAGGTTCTTTGATTCATTTCAATCAACTGTTGAACAAATAAAGAGGTGCTTTCTCTCTTTTTGGACCAATTTATCTTTTACTACAAAGTCTAATTTAGCAGACACCAAGTGGCTCAGATTAAACCTGCCAATTGCAGTGAAGGCACCAAAAAAGATATGTAACTGTTGATAGTGGAGGGGCACAATTTAAAGGTTCTGGGGAGCATGTAACTGCCCCACACACATTGCCTCTGGATCTAGAACAGAGGTTTTCAAACTGTGGAGAAACGTTCAAGAGAGCAAACAGTGATGGCATGTGGTGTGGGCCAGCCCCATGGGACTTGGGAAGGGAGTGCCACCTCCACCCCCTGACTCACCTTAGAAGCTGTTGCTAAATGGAAGGCAGGGCAAGCCCCACTGCAGTTTGAGGGGGGCAGTTTCCCCTGGCCAGAGCCCTGCTGTCAGCGTGGGAGAGCAGCCTGTGCCCTGGGAACAGGCATGGGGTGTATAGCCACGGTGATCTGCAAAGCAGGTAGCAGGAAGCACTGGGACTCCTGCAGCAGGGAAGGAGAAGCAGCCCCATGTAGCAGTTGTGTGGGGGGGGGGGGGGGGGGGGGGGGGGGGGGGGGGACTCAGCCTGCAGTTGGCTGCCCTGCTGCTCCCTCCATCCTTGTGCTGCATAGACACAGGATGAGTGCTGCATAGACACAGGGGGAGCTGTTGCCTCCTCACCACTGGGCATCCTGGAAAGAGATGGCCCAAGGCCTTGCCCACCCCTACTGCCCTATGGGGCAGAGTCTACAGCAGCCCCTCTGGATGGGTCCCCTCAGAACATTTAACTGGGGCGGGGGCAGGTGACCTGCACCAAAAAGGTTAAATAATATCAGGGATCTAGGTCCTTAGTGTGATTTCATACATGCTTGAGTCGCCGCCCCCACTGCTCCAATCAGCCGGGAACCCTACCCTGAGTTGGAGAAAGGCCCAAGGTAAAGACAGATTTCAACTTCCCTAGAAATCGGAGGTGAGAATCCAGCTTCTAGGTTTGGTCCATTATACAAAGAGATTCCAGCTGCAAAATTGTGGTGTGCGTGGGCTTGGAGTTTTGTTTCAGGTTCTGCTGAAAACTAACCATGACTACTTTGCTCAATGATATTTGTACACCTAAACTAACATAATCAATTCACCATATAATGCACTGCTTTAAAACTTGCAGAGCCAAAAGTATATAAGAGTTGCATGCACTGTGACTAGAGCCTGCAGTTGCTGGGAGATGTATGCCCTTGGTGAGTACTGGAGACAAAAGGTCTTTGGTGTCACCCCTTGCGATGTGCTTGAGGCATGCATTCTATATCTCACAACCATTCCATGCTCTGTTTTATGTTAATCCTTACATGTAACACTGCTGCCTGTACAGCTTGTGATAAGACAGTGAAATTAAATCGTTCCTCTGTGTGTCCAAGGTACAATACAGTATTTAAACTACATTATAATGAAACACCAACCCCGTAATGGTCCTAAACAAGAAGAATCACCAAACCCTCCTTTCCCTCGTCTACAGTGGTGTTGCTTGGGGTATAAATGAAACCAGAATTTGGACTGTGCTATTAAAAGGTATAATCTTGATTGCAATTCTTATAGGTTTTTATAATCTTAACTTAGATGGTAAATTCTTTAGTTCTTCAGGACAAAGACTGCATAACAGAGCCCCCGTCCTGATCGGGGCAACTGGGCACAAAACAAATCTCCAATATTAATAAATTCTGGTTTTCATGAGATAAAATGACTTTGAGATAGTGTTTGTATTGGTGACCTGATCTAACTGAAAAGCTCTTTCATCAGCCTTAACTCTGAATTCCTTTCCACGCTAAAAGCAAAAGCCAATATGAGAACATGGACTTCCCTAGCTATGCTAGGGGAACCACAGCTCTTGGATAGTGAAAATAACATCTTTGAATTTCCACATGTAATGATCAAAGGTGAAAGCATTTGATATTCCACCTACTGTAAATTCAACTCCTTTTTAAGGCTGATAAAAAATAATACCTACCACCTGCTACCACAAGGAACATGCCTGCTAGCTTCCCAAAAATCTCTTTCTTCCTTCCTTTCACATCTGCTCCTGGACTTAGGCCAATCTCCATTCCTTGCTGTCCTTTCTCCCTGCCAGCCTCACCTGGATACAAAAATAATAACTATAGCTTCCCTCCTGCCCTGCCGCTGTTCTTTCAGCATAGTATTCTTTCAGCTTCCTGCTTCTTCCACACCCACTCAGGCTGGGTTCCCCATCTGAACTTGCCCCTTCTTGCTATTTCAGCTGTCTGCTTGCAGACTGGTCCTGTTAGCAAACGGGTGCGTGAAATTTTCATGTCCAGTTAGCAGGGAATGATTTTCCACCAGTGCAACTCAAGATTAATGCTTACAATTTTTCCAGAGCAAAGCAACTACCCGCTTTAGAACTTTTGTCACTGACAACTATGTTAGAAAAGGTTAGTAAGCTATTTAAATAGACATATGGACACTCCCTTCCAATTTAGAACTCCCACATATTTATTGATGAGCCCAAAGATTGCAACCAAGTTACCTCTAATTATATCTTGTTGATTATCTAATCTTGGCCATTTAAACAGTTACCCTAGTGATGTCCTGGAGGGAAATCTCAGACACCTGGAAACTCCTAATTAAAATTCTGTCACCAAAGTGAAGGAAGCTGAAAACAAGGAACGCTCCAATCATTGCAGGTTACATTGTGGTCTATGTTCAAAGGGCCTGATTCCTTTTTATATTAAGGCTGCTTTATGCCACTCTGGCAGCATAAAGGAGCATTAAGTGAGTGTGTTCATCCCCCTCTGCCCCCACAACCATGTCCTCTGAGAATACTTCTCCCCAACCAGTTTAAAACAGGCATGAGGACTCTGTGCTAGCTTTGCTCCCAGCCTCCAGTGTGTGGGACAGGGTGGGCGGGAGACCAGGATCATGGAGGTGGAAGGCAGAGAGTGGTCCAGTGATATGACCAGAATGCATTGTTTTAAGGATGTCCTCTGCTTCTCGGGCTGCTCTGACTTGTGCTGGAAGCCTCTATCTGACCCAAAATATGGGGAGAGACAAAGTAACTTAACACTGCCTTTGCCCTTCTCCATTCCTGTACTCAGGAATATAGTCTGCACCCATCTTTGCTCCTTTGCCTTGTTTCCTGGACCAAGTAAAATATCTCCAGCAAAGTGCAGATTTATAAATGATTGTTTGCTGAATGATATTTCCTTCTTTCTTGGCAAGCCACCACTGATTTACCCATTTCAAAGGTGGTTGCTTTAGCTGACTGCATCTTTACACAGGTGAGTTGTTCCTTATCTGACTTTGTTTTTTAAGATTAAAAGAACTTTAGAATTAAATATTATTTATGGTGTATACATTTGTCTTGGGGCATTTACTTTTCTTTATTAACTGGGTAAGTAAAATCAGCTGTTATAAATAAAGTCCTCAGTTGGACAAAAACTGATTTCCAACACATCAGATGAGAAATATATCAAATACAATACATGTAGAGTACCAAAATGTTGTGTCTGTTTTTCCTGATATTTCTATGTTCATTACACCCACAAACAATTCATTATTGATAATTAATATTCATTTCAGACATTTAATTGGTAGTATTACCAAGGGGTGACTAGATCAGCTTCCCAGTATTAAATAATTTTTGCCAATTTGTACTGCTCTGCTTGCTCCTTTACTGATTTCCCAGTTGCTTCATCTCTTCTGCATCCACAGTCAGACACTGGGGGAATCAGCAGCTCAAAATCAATAGATCAGCAGCTAGAGTGAGTAGAAATATGTGAGTTTGCTGTGTGACCATGCGTTTCACATGGAAGATCTATGAGACCTGATATATTTGATCATACTTTCCCACTGAAACACCAGATATTTACACAAATATATTGCTCAGAAATATTGCATGATGTTAAACACTATTAAGAAAATGCACTTTTTCCTCCTCATGATCTTGTCTATCCAAACTGACACTCATCTTTGTTAGTATCACGCTGCATTTTCTTTATCATTCTGATTTAGAACACATTTTCACAACAAGTCAGTATAGCTTTACATTAGTGCAGTAATATGCAAGCAGAATGGTTAAAGTCAGTGGTCAACTGACAATCTAAGACTGAGAACTAGTGCTTTTATTTTATTTTGTGGGGGGAGGGGTAGTGCCTTCCTTTAACAAGACAATTTAAAAATATTCCTACTTGAGGATTTTGTTTCTATTTAAAAATATACCTTAATGAAATTTTTGAAGGCGGTTTGTCTATAATGAGGAAGTAATTACATTTCAGAAAGTGAGTTCAGTGATGATGGATTTGCTGCAGTGATAGCACAGGAAGGAAACCAAAGGCCTGTAAAACAGAAACTGCATGTGTTGCAGAAGGCAACCTTGGCACTATAAACTATTATTCTGAAAAGTTAGTATGTGATCTTGACACCGTCTTACACCGTAGATCAGCACCCTGGGTTTATTTGGTGCCCTTTCTGTTTGTGTTACAGACCAAAAAAAACTCCTCCTCATCTGTGTTGCTTTTTACTTCTGCGGCACTGTAAAACCACCAGCAGTGCTGCAGCAGAGGCAGACCTGGCAAGTGTTGAATATGACTTGTCACATTTCAGTGCTGCCAGCTCTGGCAATTCTGTCTGGGGCTGGAGTCTACTCTGGCAATGTGGCCAGAAGCCCCCTCTCGTGATTTTCAGCCCTTTGTCTGTCTTCCGCAAATGCCCCCCTCTGAGGCTGAACAACCAATCAGAGCTGTTGCAGGTGTAGTCCTCTCCTCCTACCCCTCTCCTCAGTAACCTGAATCCATTCTCATTGGAGGGGAAGGAGCTAAAGAGCCCCTTTGCTCAGGGTGGCTCTGCTCCCTCTCCCTCTCCTGAGCAATGTGGACAGGCTGTCAAATCTGCTTCTCCCCTCTCCCTTCTTGCAACACCTATCCTGGGAAGGGCAGGGCGGCATGAAGAGCCTCTGGAGTTCCTGAACCCCCCCCTTGGAAGGGGTTCAGGAACTGTGGTGCAGCCTCTTTCCCCTCCCTCTTCCCCCCAGCCTCCCAGGCTTGGAAGACAGGGTAAAGAACAGGAGGAAGGGCAGGGGTGAGGAACTGGGGTGGGTGGGGCAGAACTGCTGGGGAGTGGGAGAGAGGCAAAACTGAGGAGGTGGCAGGATGTGGGCTGGGTGGCAGAACTGATGGGAGCGCAGAGCTAGGAGGCTGGGGGCAGAATTAATGGCTGGGCAGGGGACAGGCAGGTGTGGGGATGACAGCTCCTGCAGTGGGGCCACAATCACCTCATCCAATACATTTGGGAGAGTGGGCAACACAAATTGTCTCTCCTGTGCTGGGGAATGGGCAGGGGGAGTTCACCACTGACAGGGCAGACCAAAAGCACAACATAATCTTTTTTAAAAAAATCTCATGATTTATTGGCCCTGACTCATTATTTTTGATCCCTTGAGACTGACAATTCTGCGCTTGTTTGCCCCAGTTGCCTGCCTGCTGGGATTGCCCAGCCAATCAGAGCTGCTGCAGTCATAGCTCTCTTCCCTTACCCCTCCTGTCCACGTGGTCCTGATAGCCCTGGTGTAATCTCACATTTGCAGCCCTGCTGGATGGACTGTATGGGACTTTCCTGCAATTTCACTTCCAGATGGCTGGGAGCTGCTGTGGGACCAAAATGGAAGAGAGCAACAGGTACTTCCTCTACTTTCCCTCCAGATGTTCCCTACCTCTCCTGGTGGCTCGAAAGAGGCAGAAGAGAAGGAAGGAGGCAGAGGGACCCCAGCTTCCTCAGTCATTGTGTCCAGCTGATGGGAAAGGTGAGGAGCTAATGGGGATGGGCTGAAGTGTGGGACACGATTGGACGGGGGATGGAGAGGGGGGAACAGGGACAAATCATGGTTGGAGGAACTGGGGAGGCTGAAGTAAGCTCCCCAAGTCTTCCACCTAAACCTAACACCAACCTTCAGGCTCCAGATTCCTTCACCCACATGGTGCCCTGTACTAGAAATCACCCCATTATACTCCCCTGGCCCCTCTAAGTCTTCTCCCCCATTAGGAGATGTGCAGGGTATTATTTCCCTTCCTGCCCTGCCCCAACACCCATTGTTGTAGGGATCTCTAGGAGGGAAATCAGTGACTGGTCATCTCCAGTGTGAAATGCCACAGGTGGAGCAGCACAGATCTTGGGAGCAATGTTGAGGAGACCTGAACTTAATTTGAAATTTCCCAGTATTTCAACACAGCTTGGGGAATCACAGCACTATATATATAATATGTTTGAAAGTTTGGGTTAAAATTTTGGTGAAATCTTGTAGTGCTTTGTTTGTAAAAGTCTGCTTTTCATTAAGTATTTGTGAAATGAAACACACAGCTTCTGCAATGGCCTGTTTAAAACATTTCTCTCTTCTTATACAACTAAATAGCCTTTCTGTCCTGTTTTTGGTGACTAGATGTCTCACTTAGTCCCTATTGGACACAGCATAGTATTTAAATTTAAATATATGGTTTGAAATTAAGTAGGACTTAGTTCTCTTTTTATGGCTACGCTACATCTTTTAATCTTTTGACAAGTATATTTGATGCACATAGTTCTATATACTGTGTAACACAAATATAAAATCATGCTATACTACAGCACGTAATATATATAAATTGTATACAGTGTTTTGCCATATTTAATGTCTTATCAATGTTTCTATAATAACATGGAGTTTTCAGTGGTTTATATCTGCCATTTTAAATTATGCACTGTTTACAAGACTTTCAAGTTGTCAGACCAGATGTATTTTTAAAATTTAAAATGGAGTAATTTGGAAGTTATTTGATAGCTAATAATTTATTTTAAAGTTGCCCTTTTTCCTGATTTGCAAATTTCTGTGAACAGAAAGTTAGTGGGGGAATTTGTTGTTAGGAATTGTTCAAAGAACATTTTTTGTAAACATATTTTAGCCAATAAGTTGTAGATGAATCGTTTGCTTCAGCTGTTTCTTAAGTTATTTATGGTATATGATTGGTCACACAACTCACATGGTGGTATTTCTGCTGGCTGACTGAACGATTTCAACTTTTATGAATAGAAGGGAAATCAATTGATTTCAGGAGAGTAACATCATGCTTACTTTGTGTCAACTTTCATGCAAATACATTTACGAGTAGTTATGAGAATTTTACTTGTGCAAACATTTTTGTGAACAAAACTCACTCATCTGAATATTTGAGGTAAACAAATAAAAAGAGTCATAGGTATTGTTGAAGCAAATTTGTGGTTTTAGTCTAATGGATGTTTGGTATACTTTTTTCACAATATTTCACCCACTTTTGTCTCAGCGCATCAGAATTATGACATCTAATAGTTTTTAGCTTTTTTTGCCAAGAGAGATTAGGTGCTTTTAAAAAAAATGGATTCACTATGAAATCATGAAATTCACAAGGCAGTTTTGTTGTATTGGGGAGCCTGGTGTTTTTCAGTTCAGTGGGAAGTTGGCAGGATTTGGCCCTTACTTTGTAATATTTTATTGTAATACTTAATGTTTCTTTCAGGACATTGTTTTGTTCATTTCTCAGTACATTCATGGAGGTTGGCACAGAGTTTAGAAGTCTAGAGGTAAATTGTTTTATAGAAAATACCATAAATGAGGACTTTCAAAATGAAAAAGCAGAATATATCTCAATTATGTGACTTTTTGCGAATCTCTTCTCACAAGCTTGATTCTACATCTGCCCTGTGGGTGGGTCATCTCCAAAAGCAGCTTCTATAAATGGGGCTATTAAAACTAATAAGATAGGATAATACTCCACCCTTCAGAAAACCCACAGGTACCACCAAAACATCCCGGGATATAATTAGGTAGTTTAACAAGAATTATACCAAAAATAGTTCATGTTTTGCAAAAGTGGTTAAAATATGAAATTAATAATTCCATAGAAATTGTGATTCATATGATGGGTCAACAGTATCTTATTTACCCTACCTCATCTGGCTCAGTCTAATATGTAAGAAGAGATTATAGTTGCTGTTAAATTTTAGTAGCTATAGATAAAGGAAAATTCATTCAACCTTTAGAGCCATTTGCACAAAGCACAATTCTGCAATTTTGGTGAAATTCATCCAAGTTCAGTGCAGAGTAGTTAGAAAAAAGGACCAGGTGTCAAGCCTTATTGTCTTGTTTCTTAATATTTTATATTCTGTAAAGTTTTTCAGCTTTATTGCTCCATAGAGTCTGAAACTGCAAGGTAACCTTAAAGGACCTTCAAAGAATGAATGATGGCTCTTTGTGTGGTTAAAACTGAATACCGCAGAAGTAAGAAAGTTAGTGTTTGGAACTCCATCTGCAGCTGACTAGATAATCTAGCTGTTTGAGAAGCAAAGTTTGCTGTCTTTGTGATAAAAATGAAATACAAAAATAATTCAGAACATGTTTATAAAAAAGCTATTCAAATTCTCCTTTAACCTCTGGCTGCTGGAAAAGAGCAGCTTCTGTATGTGCATGCCCTACCACTGAACATGGAAAGTTAAACTCTGAAACAGACAATATGACTCAGTAAATTTTAACTTCCACAGTGAGAGACACAGAGAGAGGCTATTAAGTAACTGGATTCCAGATCAGGTAGTGCATTAGAGATTGTAACTAACACATCGAACAGCACTAGGAAATGAGTAGGTAGCCCTTGCAGATTACAGAGAGCTGTTATTGTTTGTCCATAATGGCTTGCCCAACTCAAATGATAAACACTAGTGCATATTCTGCACAAACTAAAGTTTGAGTCCTTTTCAAGCGTACAGTAGCTCTAATTACAGCACATTTCAGTAATCCAGCCTTCATGTTAAAAAGGAATGGGCAACTATAATGAGGTCTACATCAGAGAGGAATATTTGGAGGCTGATTATACATGAGGGGGGGAAAAGACCTTGTGTGCCACAGTGTCACCTGAGCATCGAGAAGCAGTGATGGATCCAAAATGACTCAGAGACAGCATACTATTGACAAGAGTCAGACGTATGCCTCAAATAAAAGGTACTTGCATAACGTTCCGCCAGTCCAAAGCCTTTATATACATCCCCATGACAGAAAATCACTAAAACACTTTTGGATGTTAATTATACTACATAGGATTAAAATATATATAAAGGATATAAACCTTCATGCTTGGGGGCATAAACCAAATACTAAATGGTGGAAGCTAGGAAGAAACATTCCCTGTAGAAGGTCATTCTGCAGTGAAATGCAGACTTTCTTGCACCATCTTCTGAACCATCTAGCTTTGGGCACTACTGTAAACAAGATACTAGACTAGATGGAGCACTGGTCTGATACATTAGAGCAACTTCTAAGCTGACAGCCAACGTTCTCTTAGTAAATATAACACTTTGACTTACGTAAGTTCCATGACTTGATGGTTTAAACATTTCCCCTCTAAATATTGGTGTAGTGTATCCTTTCCCCTCACTATTAGCTGTTCACTCTGTAAGACATTCAGATGTTTTTTGAGTTTGTTTAGGAGGGGAAGGGATGGGGATAGAAATTTTGACTTTTTTTTCCCTTTAGCTATTAGTAACACTTTACAGTTTGAGGGGTTTTGGCAAAATAACACCCCAGTGACTTCTTCCTGGTGATACCCAGTCTGTGCCAATCCTCTCCAGTGCTGCTTAAGGCATGCATCTAGCCCCTTATGATTCTTTCCTGGCTCTGCTAACTACTCCTCCTACCATCCTAGTTCTCTTCCTGATCCTCTCACTACCTTGCCAACTTCACATCTTCTCACCTGACCATATCTAATGCCCTTGTGGCTCTTCTCATCATACTCCAGCCATGTCACCATTCTCCTAGGCTCTCTGATTCTCCCACAATTCTCATGCTTCTTTGGGACTCCATTTTATAATGCTCTAATGTTGCCCCTATCCTCTTTTACACTCCATTGGTCCTTTGTGCAAGCCTCAATCACCTTTGCACACACCACTTAGCCAACACTCCTCCAAAATCAATACGCATCTCAGACTCAATCTTACAAAGAAATTAATATGGGTCAGAATCATGGCTTGAATTTTGTGCATAACGTCTACTGCCCAGTGTTCCTGGACTATCCAGATAATGCTGGGGTATATCTCCCTTCCCTTCTTTGTTTTCCTCTTTTTTTTTCTTCTTCAAGTGCAAGAGGGTAAGATTAGTTAATCTGATTCATCAGAGCAGATGAAGAAATACACAAAGCCCTGTCTCCAAGTCAGTGGTGGTTCCCAGAATGAATAGTTTCATTTCTATTAAAGCAGGAGCAGTCCGACAACTAGTTTTAGAAGCAACATATCCCATATTTTCAGAGGGTGTTAAAAATGCTTAGCGTGAAGGATGTGGATGGGGATGTTTCAATGTCTAAAGCTGTTCAGTTTGTAAAGGTTTAAAAGGAAATATAACAGAAGTATGTAAAATGGTGAATATTGTAGAGAAGGTCAGCTTTTCTCATTCTTACCCTGTCATATTACTACAGGAACAAAAGGCCACCATACCTGCTCCTTGGGACCCACAAAACTTGCAACTATCCCTGATTCTGGGGATTCTACAAATCATCAAGCATATTATCCATTTTTATTGCCCCCCTTCAAAACTGATGGGTTAGTCATGAGCCCCCCGACCTCTGGGGCTCCTTGAATCCATGGCTGCAGGTGCCTCTGGTTTTAGAGAGACCACAAAGCCATTTGAAACGTGTGGCAGTGGTAATGGCTTCCAATGGCATTTGGACCACATCAAGCTCCTTCCTGTCTGATAGCCAGTTGCTTGCACATAAGATGCCTCCTCTGCTGACCTTCTGGGCATCTATCTTCCATTTTTATTATAGTTTTATAGTGCTATCTATCATTGTAGTATCTGATCACCTTCCATATAAAATTGATTACCAATAGCAAAGTCCCTACTAGACTTTCTGAGTCATTGCTCTTCATCCTTTTGGTGCCGGTGAGGGGGGTGGATGGGTGAGTAATATAAGCTGTGTGCGCAGTGGCATTATGGTTTTGGTTGGGGAGGGGGAACCATTGAGGGATGTTAGTGATGAAACATATTTTAGTAAAATAAGCATTGGGTCTGAAAGAGGAATTAATGCATTCTGAGCCTGACTGAAACTGGTTAAGTTTGGCAAGGGAAAAAAATTGCATTAGCCCTCAGAAAAACACTAGGGTCAACTCAGGACACCCAATGAAACTTAAAGGTAACCTATTTAAAACAGGAAATACTTTTCTACCCAATGTATAATTAACAATAGAAGTCACTACCACATGAAACAGTGAAACAAATAATTTGGTGAGGTTTTAAAGAGAATAGACATTTGTGGGAATAACACTATCATGCCTAGCAACACTAGCTGGGATCAATAGTTTTTCAGATGTTTATCCTCTGTGATAGACCCAGGCCAGTTGGGAACATCAGAGTAGTAGAAGGGAGATATACCGGCCACTGGATAAGCAGTTTTCTGTTCCCTGAGTGACCAGAGCAGGGGCTGCTCCAGACTAATGAGAACACCTGACTCCAATTGACCTGCTAAGAGTCAGGTGAGGCTGTTAAGCACCTGAATCTAATTAGGTCCCTCTGATGTTATAAAAGGGCTCACTCCAGTCAGGTCAGGGGGAGCCAGGGAGCCAGAGGAGAGGAAGTGCGTGTGAGGAGCTGGGAGCAAGAGACGCAAGGAGCTGAGAGTGAGAGGGTGTGCCGCTGGAAGACTGAGGAGTACAAGCATTATCAGACACCAGGAGGAAGGTCTTGTGGTGAGGATAAAGAAGGTGTTTGGAGGAGGCCATGGGGAAGTAGCCCAGGGAGTTGTAGCTGTCATGCAGCTGTTACAAGAGGCACTATAGACAGCTGCGATCCACAGGGCCCTGGGCTGGAACCCGGAGTAGAGGGCGGGCCCGGGTTCCCCCGAAACCTCCCAACTCCTGATCAGACACAGGAGGAATTGACCCGGACTGTGGGTTCCACCAGAGAGGAAGATCTCTGAGGCGAGCAAATCCACCAATAAGCGCAGGACCCACCAAGGTAGAGGAGGAACTTTGTCACACCTCATATATAGGGCATAAACCTATCATCAGTTAGAGGTCAGCAAGAAATTTCTGGCCACCATTTTAGGTTTTATAATGTCCTGTGAAGCATCCAGTATTAGTATCAATGCTAGAGACTTGATAGTGGATTAAATGGACCATGGGCAGATTCCAATATGACAATTCCTATGTGATATATAGATTTGTCCTACCAGTGGGTTAAGTTTGCACCACTTATCCATTCCTTTTGCTACTATTAAAAAAGGAGTGAATTAATATTCTACTGTTTTTGTATTCCTATTGCAAATTTTGCCTTTAGAATGGATTCATGTTTTGCCATTTTCTGTTCTTGTTACTATGTTTGTTATGAGAACGAGATATCATAACTTTAATGCCCAGGATAGTCTGTGAAACACTATAAACGTTTAATAGACTCATAAACACAGACTTTAACCTTTTCAATATTCTGTATTTTGATTGGTTACCCATTCCACTTCATCCCTACAGGTTACTAAGGCTGTAAACAGGAAGAATGGGAATGGCTAGTGAATCAAACAGCAGAAATACTGAAAAGGTCAAAGTAGTGCAGTTTACTATTATCTTCCTCGGAATATATGAGGCGTTGTAATTCTGATACCACAGTGTTGTGACTTAGATTGTGGCAAGAAGAAGAAATGAGACAGAATAAATCTGTTCTTAAGACAATTTTTATAATGTGGATGGAAACTAGAACATACTTAACTCATTTTCCTTTACCAGTGTTTTGGTGGTGCTAGGTTGCTGCACCTCCCTTTCATGGCTTGTCATGTACTGGACAAAAAGCAAACCTGCAATTTCAGAACAAATACTTTATTTTTGGTTATGGAACTGAGAGTGCTTCTCCAAATGTTGGTTTAGTGCTAAAATCATTATTCAGCATCCTTTTATTCTACATAGCTCATTCCATATAAAATATCCAAGTACTTTTTTAGTCAAGGATTACAAAAAAAAAGTTATTCAGTGGAAACATACACAAGTGAATTTGAGCCCCAGGTGGACTCTAAACTGAAATAAATTGACATTGGTGAATAGCATGGCAAAGGGACAAAATACCATCTATACCAGGCAATACAGACCTTTGTTTTCAATCAAACATGAAGACTAAGGTACTGTAACAGGCACTCTGTTTTATTAAATTGGCTATGGATTGCTACTCACGCGATTTTTGTCCATGGAACAATTTCTGAAGCCATCTTATATTACCCTTGTTTAGGAAAGAAAAGGCACTATGACAGCAGATGAAGCAATGGATGTGTTGGTGAACTCTCTTTGGAGGTAACGTGGAGCATAGTAGATTGGTTGAGGGGGACAGGGGAAACACACAACTCATCTCAGATTTACTATAAGATTTTGAGAGGTGGATTTAATCCCTATATTTCTAAATGCAAACAAAGCAATGCTGTCAGATATGAGATAACAGGGAACACAAGTAGACGAAAACACCATTTGGTTTGTATTTCAACAATAAATTAAAAATGGCAAATTTTAAACACTCTTAACTTGAGTTACCGTAAACTTGTGTCACTTATGCAACTTCTTGCACATCTTGTTTTACCAAATATATATTTAAAGAAAAAGTCTCTTTCGTACCTACCCTCTGCATCCTAATTTTGGTCTGAACCATCTCTTGTAGTTTCAGTTCTGGACTGCGTTCAAAACCTAAAGACAACTGTTTTCTAATTTCAGTACAAATGTGACTGAAATAATTGTACAAGAGTTCTACCATTTTGCACTGAAAGCTCAAAAAAACCATATTACAAGTTTCTGGCATCCTAGTCCTGGTAAGTCTTTGAACCTGAACTCTTATTCTAAACCTGATGCAGATGCAAACACAGCAGCTTCAACCCATCTCATGAGCAATGCAGTTATCTTCTACTAATGCTGATCAAACCTTTTATATCGAGAGGAAATGCATAATGGTGTGATACAAAGTGTGTATTTTTATACAAACAGATTTTGTTACATTATACAATAATTTCATCACATTTCATCAAAGATCTCTTCTTCTTTTAGTCAAGTGAGTTCTGTGTTGTTTGCCTAGCGGTCAAAGATGGAGTTTGCACTCTCAGATCTCCACTGAAGTTATGAGGACTTTTGGGAGTGTATGTGATACAGAACTTGGACCCCATGTGTTGTATGTGTATGTCATCTTTGCATGCTTGTTTGGTTCGACTAGCATTACCCATTATGGGATTTTTCTACTCCATTTAAAGAGATGTCAGTGGAAAGGGCTTGACTCTGCAATTTTTCTCAGGCAGAACTCCCATGGGTTCAAATTGGGATTTCCTTTATGGAGAAGTCCAATAAAATGTAATAGGGATTAAACAGGCTATCATTCTCTATAAAAGTCTATAGATATTTAGAACCTTTCTGTAAATTTAGTGATCCATAAGAAATTTACAAATCCACTTGTACAAGCCACATTTCTGTCAAAAATAGGTCAAAATAGCCAATGTATTTACAAAATTTGGATGATGTAAACAGAGAGATGATGAATAATGTAATTTTCAACAGGGTGAGGTTTTTAGTTGTTAGCAACTGTGTTATAAGGACCTAAAAGAGAACACTTAGCTCTTAATTCTCAACAGGATTCTGAGAAATGGAACTGTTTTTTTTATTTTAATTGATAGTATCGTACCATAGCAAAAATTTCATGCAACAGGATCCATTGGTTTTCCACAGTAATTGCACAGAATTTCTGTTTTGGTGTATGATTCCCAACACCTGCTTGTGGGCTTTCAGTTTGGTTTAACCAGATCACAAGTTACTAGCTGAAGATATGTGCCACAGAGACTGATCCTTTAATCCAGACAGAAACCTTCCACACTGCTCATATTACCTGCCATTTGCCCTAAGTCTGAAATGGAAGGGAAGTTAAGAGTTAAGATTGTTATTTATCCTGATATTTTATGGTCAGTGAGATCTGTGGGAGGGAGCTATTTTAAAGGCCAACAGTAAATATGAAAACCAAAACTTCCTGCTTTGAGACTAAAGGGAAAATAATTGTCAGATCTAAAATAGCAGAAATTGTACATTGGATAAATATTATTTGTTCTTGGGATGCAGAAGTCAAAGACTTGCATCATTAAAAAAACAATCTAATGGCCGAATAATAGTGACATTTTTGTCGTGTAATAGTAATGAACAATGTCCCATAATAAAAGAAGCTGTTTCTAGATTCTGCATTTATTTTTTTAAATATTTTTGAGTATTTTAAAATGGACTTTTGCACAGCCCAACTTTTAACTGCTGTTTTCATGCTGCTGCATCCTGTCACTTTCTAATATGCAATTGACCAGGAATAGTGCAGAACTCCAGAGCTAGAATCATGGAGATCAATATTACAGTAAGAAGGGGTCGGCATGAACAAAATGTATCAGAAGCTTCTTAGCTTATTGTTGCCGGGCTTTAAACAACAGCAAATATTCGTTCTATCCCTTTCCAAGGTTTAAACTGATATTTACAATTTTAATCAAGAATCTGATTTTGTAAACATACTATCAGGACAAGCATAGTGCTTACTGTCAAATGGGGCAATGTTGGTTGTAAGCATTATGCCTAGCAGTGAGTGAAGGATTAGGCCTCACTTGTGCAGAGTCCCACTGAAATAAAGTCCTGTTGCATATGAGTGTGCTGTGCATATACAGATCTCTTTGGAAGCTGGGTTTATCTAGGTTCTGGTACTGCACATGTCACAGAGGTATCTACCCATTTTATTTTAATTACTCACCCTATTTTCAAGGAGCTTAAAAATTGACCAAAAAATCAGCTTTGGCTGAAATTTGACATGTAAAATTGCATATTAGGTTCAGACCTCTCATTATTATTCCTTTTTCGCATATTAAAACAAAAGTTTATTTAGTTTGGCCATTTCCATAATTTACAAGTTTTAAAAAAATGATGCTTACTGCTTTAAAAATGGTTTTGGTTTGGGAATTATTTAGCATTTAGGCCATAGTATGGTCTAATTGCTTTTGATATTTAAAAAATAAAATTAAAAATAGCTGAGAGATGGTGGTTTAAAAATTGGCTGTTGCACATGTAAAGTAAATTGTATCCCACAATGACTCCTAAGGATCTTAACTACAGCTATCACATATCCTAAATACGTAATTACTGTGGAGCCTTTCTCATCTATCGGGTACATGATACTTGTTGTAAGAAAGGGGAAAAATGCAAATTTTATTTCCTGATATAATCCTACCTACATGTTTGCAGGAACTTTATGCAAATGAGTAGTTCAAGGGGACCACTCACATGCATAAATGTTGTGTATATATTTTTATAGGATGTGAGCTTTTGCATCTGGTCCTACAAACATGCACATGAATTACTCCTAGCAGCATGAGTAATCGCATTAAATTAAATGGGACTGCTCACAAGTTACTTGTGTGTGCTTCAGAATCAGACCCTTAGCAAATAGACTGCAAATGGTCATCAGCTCCTATTACTGTGCCTTTCTTACCTTGTTGTGAGATGAGTGAAACATATATGCTGACTTCCATTTGTGGATCTGCTATTGATATCATGGTGAGATGATTTCACCCTGCTCTAGTTGAAGGTGTGGCATCATTTCCATTAAAACACCGCCCCCCCCCCCCCAAAAAAAACTTAAAAGTTTTATGGTCAAAGGTTTTTAAAGCTTCTTGGTCAAACTTAGTCTAGGTGTGAACCCACTTCATATCCTGAATTAGCTCTAGAGTAATTCTACAGTAAAGTGAGACACTGTCCCTAGCTCTTGGTGATTTTGCTTTAAAGTGACCAGTTTGATTAGTGATGTCCTTCCTAAAAGAGAGGACAACACTGCTACCGCGGGAACATTTAAAATTGAAATTTTAAAAAGTGTCAGATTTTCTCCTTTTCAAATAATATAAAAAAGCAAAGGCAATTCAACCACAAAATTATTAAAATATGGTTAAGGGTCTCTATTAAAATCACAAAAGCAAGGAAATTCAGTCTTACCACTGAAATACATTTTCCAGTCTATTCTTCCTTGGGCTATGTGAGGTATTTAAGCACTAAATTAATGTCTTCCCTTAATGCACGTGGCCATCAAGAATACCGCTCAAATCCCTCGTATATTAATACTTCAGTGGGAGCGATGCCTGTATGGTAACTGCAGGAGCAAGGCCAATTCTGCTCTCAAAAGAGGGCAAAGTGATTCAACCCAATTCTGCTCTCAGTTATGCTGGTGTAAATCCAGAGTAATTCCAGTGCAGTTAGGTGCTCAGGTACCATGGGGATGGGCAGCCTTATAAAAGCTAACATAGGTTCTGGTTTTACACTGGTACAACTGGGAACAAATTATGGACCTCTTCTTATACAAAAAAAAAAAAATGTGTGAGGAAGCATATAGGCAACTTCCCAAATATAGGATTTCAGGGCTGATTGTTTCTTAGATTTTAATCTTAACTTTGTCTTTCTTTGTTATTGGTTTATCACACCATTAGCATTAGTCAGGCACCGTATGTATGTTTATGAATAGGGAAGTATCCTTGGGTTTGATTTTTTTTTTCCGCCATAAGGCATTAGCTTCTCAGCTCTATTTGGGAGTTAATGGAAGCTGTGGGTGCTCAGCACCTCTGAAAATGAGGGGTGTGTATGAGAATAAAAGAGAGGACAGTGATCTATACTTAACGTAAGAGGGCACAAAAGAGTTTCATTTTGCTCAGAGGGATACTAAATTAGAGAGGGAATGGGGAGCAGAATTTTTATTTTCTTTGTGGATTTTCCTTGCTTGTGATTCTCCACTCACCCCCTCCCTCTGTATATGATTATCTTTAAAGCACTTTTTTGTTTATATTTTATTTTATTCTTTCCATGTATCCATTTTGCCTGTCAGCAGCAACTCTAGGCATATGGACAATTACAAAAACCCTCAACCATACAATAATGAAATACACACATCATGCAAATAATCCTAACAAGACCCAGTTCCAGCTAGAACCTTCCACTCCAAACCAACACCCTTTTGAAAAGCTTTACCCCATAGGGATCTGAACTATAATAGTCATGATAATCACCTAAAGTATTTATTGATCTCAAAAGCTTTTCTTAAGAGTCCGTATTGGTCGTATTTAAAAAATATTTCAGTGTCTGTCCAGTTGTGACTAATTTAGGACACTGGTTACTTTGTATATTTTCCATCTTTTCTTTTATTGGTGAGGAGGGGAGATGGGGCAGGATATGAGAAATATAATGACTTTGTAATTCTTTACATTCTGGTTTTCAGTCCTTTTTAACTATTTAAAAACTATGATCCACAATTCTGAAACACTCAGTCAAGGTGAGTGCTTTCGTGAGTAGCCAGATTTAAGCCAATAGAAATACTCACATAGGTTACTAATGCAGGTTAGTGTTTGCAGGAGGCCTATGATTTGATCAAGGGCCTGATCTTACAGTCATTACTCAGCAACGTGACCATTGTCTTCTCATATGGGACGTTGGCCTAATGAATGCAGGTTGACCACTTTGAAAGCAATGGGAGGTTTGTCATCGACTTCAGTGGGAACAGGATTAGGCCCCAAAACTGTGATTTCTAATGCAGTGTCAGTAGTTAAAAGATTGAACTGTTTTTCACAAATGTATTCCTGCGATTGGAAAGAAAAAAATAATTGCACATTGTCTACACTACAAACCCCTCTTTTTAATAAATTCAGGATTTTCTGTTTGTAGCCTGAGTGGATTCAGGGTAGCAGCAGCAGCCTGAGATGTGAACAAATGGAAATCTATGAATGCTAAATACTTTCCAGGGAACAGTGCTTGGTTTATTAAAGACAAACACAGCTCCCTCCTAGCTTTGGTGCTAGTCTCTCTCTCTCTCAAAGGGCTTGGTGCAGCTTGTCAAAGGAGGTATTTCTCTCTTTCCCCTCCACTTCCCCCCTTAGACTGTATATAGGACTGTTGCATTTTTTCCTCTAGCTTAGGTTGAGAGACTATCTGGACTTGTATTAGCAATTCAGCTAGGCTTTGTTTGCCATTGTCTAGCCATTCCTTACTCTCACGGAAGACTTATTTTGCTCCTATGGCTCTGATCAGGTGATGAGGATGTAGCTTTTCACTTTCACCCCATTAGATATGATTAACTGTGATTGTTCTTTTTCAATACTCCACTTCTTGTTCACATGGGACAGAGTCCCAGTAATATGAACCTGAAGTAATCTGAATCCAAAGCTATCTCCCTGGCAAGGATCATCCACAGAGGCATCAGTGCAACTATAAGACTCAGTCCCAGGCATCTCTTTCATTTAGTTTCTTGGGGAAATGGGGAGGGTGAGAGCATGGAGCAGTGTGGCAAGAAATATGTAACAAAAGAAACTTCATTCATGCTATTTCCTGCTGTTCTGGGGGGAGGGGGAGATAGATTAATCATCCTACTTGTATCAGTTTGCTTTTATGAATTTTTTAAAAAACTGTTCAATGTATTGAAGACTGGATGAAATAAATTTAAGAAAGAAGGTAAGCTTACACCGTTGGCCCCTACTTTGCCATCAACCAAGTGAAACAATGGTATTTACTGTAACCCTAAACAAGGATCGGCCTTTCCGCTAGGGTGTATATATTGTGTACATACATCTTATGTACAGTGTGTATCTATATAAAACACTTGCATTTAGATATTTCTATAGACATAGCATCAATGTAGGGTACAACTGCACCGTATTAGATGATCAGAAAAATGTAGGTCTACTGCTCCTAGGAAAAGTTACCTTTTTAAAAATGATTATATTCTCTTCATCATTTGCAACAACCGTCACTACTTCACAGCTACCAGTAAGATCCCACACTTTCAAAAATACGAACAGACCTCAAATGTAATTCGTTATGTGTCTCCATGCGGAGTGGGTGACTATATGTATAACACACACACACACACACACACACCCCTAAAATCAAGTTCCATATTTTCCCATGGGTGTCAGTTAAATCCCTGTCCCTACCTATCAATCTCCCTTAGGACTAGGCGAAAGACCAAACAACAGCGCACTCGTGTTTTAAAACACAAACCAAATGCCTAAAGCCCTTCCAGCCTTTCCCCCAGCCCTGCCCCAGAAACGCGCTGTCTCGAAACCCAAGCCCCGCAGGCCGGCGGCAGGAGCAAGCAATGCCTCCATATTGCACCAGCAAGTCCACACCACCCCAGCCAGGCGGCGGCCCTCCGGAGAGCCAAGCGCTGCTCCGGCTGCAGAACTCCGCAAACGGGCGGCCCAGACCTTCCCGAAAGGAGACAAGAGGGGACAAGAAACCCGCTGAGCTGGGTTCAGGGAGATGCTAGCAGATTTGTGCCCATTGCCCGGGACGGGAAGAGTTCAAAAACACCTCGGCTTTTCAGTGAATCGCCTCCCATAAGCTTTGGAGGGCCTGAAATTTCGGGATCGCAATTAAACACCACCAAACGGAAGATTAAATGATCATAATCAACAGGGTCTAAAATGAGCCAAAGGCCGGAGCTGAGGTTTGTTTTAAATGTCCCAGTTTATACACCACGCAAATAACGCAACATTTTTTTTTGTAAAAATGTTTATTTAAACCTTTTCTTTCCTTTTACAACAATAAAATATTGCGTCAATATAAACCCCTGGACTAAAACTGGTCGACGATCAAACATTACAGCGAATCGTGTATTTTTAATTTTTTTACACCCATTTCGGCTTCTGGAAACCATTTTTTTAAACATAACGCGGAATTTATTGAAAATAAATAATTGTTGGCAACGGCAATTTTGAATAAAATAGTTGAAAAAAGCAACCTTTAATGAAAATAGCGTTTATTATACATCCGTTACTAAATGAATAAACTAAATGATCTGTCTTTAAATTAATAACTTCCAAAAAACGTGTAATATACAAAACTGTACAGGTATAAAGTTGGCAGAAATAGGTCCTCGGTGTCGAGATTTTAGCGCTTACTGAAAAATACTTGAAAAATATAAATGTCAGAATGAAAATCTTAATGCCAGGGGAGTGGATGGGTGGGGGGAATCCGGGGAGCGCAGTAATGCAATTTGCTAATATAGCTGAAGCTTCAGGGATGCAAAGCGGCAGGGTCAACATGGGCCTTCAGTCCTAGCTACCAGTATGCCTCCCCCTCCCAGAGCTCAGCCAAAAGCTGCAAGATGCAGGGCTGCCTTGCCTCTGGTAGTATGGATGTGCGTGTGGGTCTCCAGATAGCGAGCTGTGTGTGCGAGTGTATAAATAACACAATATTCTATACACACGCACACAACCAGGCGACAGTATCCCGCCTTTACAGAGACAGCCATTATACAGTGTGTTTGGATCAATAGTTGTGTATTGTGTGTGTTTATAATGTGTGATTTTTTCCGTGTGTGTGTAGCTGGATCGATACACAATCTGTATACACTCACACATATATAGTATGTATATACATATGTACACACATACATACTACATATCTGTGTACACACACACACGGTACATCTCCACTGAGGGCTGGGAAGAAGGGGAGGATACAGCACCGCTCCTTCATATGCCAGAAAAAATGGTTACACGTTTTTAGCATTTTTATTCACTTGCCTTTTTTGTTTGTTTATTTTTTTAATGAAAAGCTTTTCAACAAATCTAGCATTTCCCTGTGAGACGAAAATAAGCTCAGCATGAAACAAAGGCGGGCATTTCCCCGAAATTCATTGAGACACCTCAGAATCCCTCTTTAATACTGAAACAAAAATACAGAGAAACTGATTTCTGAAGCCAAAGCGCAGAATTATTAAGGTGTTTTACTACAGACCTTCGCAGTCTGCTGCTGATCAGAAGCCCAACACGTTTTCAGAGAAAAAAGAAGGGACAAATCCTTTATTTTAGCTACAGTGCTTAATTTCAGATCGCTTTTTTTCCCTCCTTGGAGGCGTGACAGGGAATCGGGGGATTTATTTCAGAATTTCAATCTGAACCATTTCGTGGTTTTAGGAAGTTATTTGAAAAGAAGGAAAAGCTGCAACAAATCAGTCTGTTATTCTTCACAACGTGCAAGCGGCAGTCAGCTGTGTTACAGTCAAAGGAGGCACAGCTTTCTGCCTTTGGGGTGCAGAAGGGGGACCCCACTCCTCTAGTATGGAATTTGGGGGAATGAAGGGAAGCGAAGGGAATTACCTCTTCTCCCCACTACAGTAACAGTGGCATGGAGCGGGGGGGGGGGAGGGGAATGATGACTGATCAATTCGGTACAAATTATGCCACAAATATTGTGTACAGTTTGTAGTAAAACACCTCAGCCATTTAAAAACGCTATATAAGTCTTTAAAAATGCAAAACTAGTCTATTGTAAAACAGATTCACCTGAAATACAGCTGATATAACCAAGGCGCTGGAAGGTTATTCATAGGCACACATCTGTCTTTATTTTTTTTTCTTCCTAGTGGAAACCGAAAACAAACCTTGTTTGATAGTAAACAATATGCACTGATCAGCGAAAAGGTTTGAGAGAAAATATTGCCCAGGCGGAAGAGCAGGGGGCCCCGTGCTCTAAGTCTTCGAGTATTTGTTTTTGTTTCCTCTTTAAGCATAAGTTAAAACCCTCTTAGAAAATCCGCGCTGTTCTCAGTCCTGTCTGCGAGCCGAGCCCTATAGTCAAAGATCATGGCAGGATGTGTCTGTTTTCACGTTATGAGAATAAACCTCATGCTGCTGCTGATCCCCTGGTGGAGTCATTCTTTTCTCTTTTTGTCTTCTATTACAAAACCAGACACGCACCACTTCTTTCTCTAACTGCAGGCTGTCTGCCAAGGAGGAGATCTCTTGGGCTGCAGGTTTGGGACATTTAAGAAAATGAGTTTCCAAAACCCCTTTGACACTCACCTCTATCGAGGTTCTCTTCTTTCTTTTCCTACCTTGGGCTGCTATTTTGTCAATACTAGTCGGGCTGCCGGTAGATGAATCTGCCTCTTCCAGCCACTTGTTTAGCAGCGGCTTCAGTTTGCACATGTTCTTAAAGCTGAGCTGCAGAGCCTCAAACCTGCAGATAGTAGTCTGGGAGAAAACATTGCCATAGAGAGTCCCTAGTGCTAAGCCAACGTCTGCTTGAGTGAATCCCAACTTGATTCTCCTTTGTTTGAACTGCTTTGCGAACTGTTCCAACTCATCTGATGTCGGCGTCTCCTCGTCAGAGTGATCCTGACAGTGATGGGAGCCTATATCTCCATGATCTGCGGTGTCCCTCAGCACTGGGTGCAAGCTTTGGGTAGTGGCGGAGACAGGAGGTGGTGTTAGCCCCCCATGGTCCAACATGCCACTGACTGTGAAGCCCGGTTGCGAGTAGACATTAATAGGCTGTCCACTGGAGGTTATCGATGAGTTATGAGCTGGACTGGCTCCCCATGCGTTGGGATGATTTGTATGGGGCGAGTGGTGAGACACATGAGGCGACCTGTGATGGATGATTGCGCCAAGCTGGAGATCTTCTCTTCCTGGCTTCACGTCTTGCTGGTCGAGGGGGCTCGTCGCTAGCGTGGAGGACCACGGGGTCCCATCACTGAGGCTGGTCACCCAGTGGTGTCCGAGAGGATGCCCATTGCTAGGAACTCCCTGTAAGTAGTCACTTTGGAGAAGTTTCTGAGGGTTTCTGAAAGGACTCCCTTGCTGCATGCCCGCGGAGTCTGCATGGACTAAGGAGCTGGAACTGAGAATGCTGTAGGGATTAGAGGCAGCTGTGGCCATGGCTGGTGTAGATCCCCTACTAGTTATAATGTGGCAAAGGGAGCAGCTTCAGCCTTTGACATCTACCAAGCAAGGGAGCCAAATCAGCAACCACTGAGTTATTGGCAGCGCTGCTGGCCAATGACAGCATTTCATCTGTCGGGAAGCTTTGGCTGCGCCAATGAGGGGTGAAGAGGCAGGTCGCGCTGTCCAAATTAGGTTTGCGAAACCCAGGAGTTAAAGTGAGTCTGAAGCAGGAAGTGAATCAATCTTTAGGCTCCATTGGTTGCTGCAAGCTGGCTGTCCACGGTTCATTTGTTTAACTCTTTCTTCACTGCATGCCAAGATTTGTTTTTAAAATCTTATGAGAGGGGAGGAGGGGATGACAGAGCATGGTTTAAATTTGTAGTGATTAATTCCTGGTACAGCAAAAACCAGAGGTTAAATGCCGGCATCGAAGACTGACAATCTATCCTTAGCACAGTTTTTACGGACTCCCCAATCCGTCCAGCATTGTAAATGCAACGTGAAGGTAATTGTGAGATGATAAACTATAGATTTATATAAACAAAAACACCTCCCCCCCACACACAAACAAAACACCCATACAACCCCCCTCAGACACCTAAAAGCCACCACATCTCAATCTTTACATTTAAGGTACATATCCTATAATCAGGAAAATTAATGAATATATCCCCGCCCTAAAATAGGATTTAAAAACGAGTTAAAGGGAATATTTCCTAGAGGGCAGAGCTTTATTACAAATGTATGTTTTTATTTTGTTGTTTGTTAACCAACAGTCAAACTCTTCCTTGATTTAAATACAAATCTTACAAGCTAGTAATATCATTCTGTTATTCTCAAGTTTACCTCCCCGATCGTCTGGTCAGTTGGGGTCCTTGCTTTTATCTCTATTACATGTCATTTCATATCAGCAGTTCGACAACTTCTAAATCCCACAGCCACTAAGCACTCCTTCTAGGACAACACACTTCTGCAAGTCTCCAAAAGATGTACAATATATTTCCTCTTTCCGGATAATTTAGTTCACTGGGATGCGTTTTGCCCAGCTAGGAAATAAAAAGGTGCTTTCCAATATTTGTTTAAATAAATTATAATGATTTCTCTTCTCCGTCAAAGTTTGAAATAGAAAAAGAAATTAATGAGGTGGATCTTCACTAAACACTATCCTAGGTATATGAATTTTATGTTGCTCGGTGCAAGAAAGAAAAGGGAAATATATTTTGGTGACCAGGCAAAACAATGAGAGTGTGAGAGAGACTGGGAAATGTTAAATTTTCTCTCAAATTCAATTTCAAATCATCTGTAAATTAGGGTGGGGGAAACATTGTGTTTCATGCTTCCTCTTTCAAATGTTCTGCTAAGGAGTAGAGTTAGACAAATCTGGGTATTTCAGATTACTTATAGTGCTCAAGCAGAGAAAATTAAACACCTAATACCTTAGAAAATCTCTGAAGTTAAAAAATGACCTTTCCTTGCATAATTTTGGAGGTAACCTAGCTGCGTAATTATATTTGCACTTACAGAAGACTGCATCAGAGTTCCCTTATTGGTTTGAAATTCAATTAAATATATTGCAAGAGCTCCTAGGTTAAGCTTGATTTAAATTTGCATACATTTTCATATATTTAGCAGAAATAAAAGAAGGCTTGCAGCTACCAGAAAGTCATTAAGGCATTAGTTTCTCTGAGAAGACAGATCTGGAGAAAATTCAAGAAAATGAATCTCTCTCTCTCTACATATATATAAACAAGGTGAGCTTTCCTCTAATTCCTTTATAGCTAAGCAACATCAGTTTCCTCATCATAATAATAATAATTAATAATTTCTCATCGAAGTCTAAACCAGCACATCTGATATTTGTAAATTTGAATGTAATTATTAAAAAGATGCGTGTGATAAGTTGTTTGAAATAGATTTCGACATTTCTAAAAAATAAGTTATGGACAAAGATGCTCATTTCCTCTGTGTTTTCTACCGAATTAGGAATGTGCTTTTACATAAAGGCAATACCATTCTTGCATTGATGGTGCTCCATTTTCACGGTTTTCACTGCTTTTAACTTAGACGTTTATTGTATTGTATTTATTTGTTTAATTTGAGGCCACTTTTGCAGCGAAGTGGGGTCCCTGCCCCCTTCGAGAGTTGCGGTGGTGGTGGTGACTGCCTCTGAAATCAAACTTCGGGAAACTTTTCAGGTGCAGGGGAGGCGGCTCTCTTGGAAAGGCGTTGGAAAGCATGTTGTGAAGGGTCAGTTGAGAGGTCAGAAGATGAAAAATGTCTCTGCAAAAGAGAACGATAGCCCCTTTGCCCATTTCAAAGCGACGTTTCTGACGGCACAATTCCTAGTCGCACGCCAGCCGTTCAGACTGCGGTTGATCATATGTATGGAAAGATATCAAAATAGACTACACAAGCTTTTTAACATGAATATTACCGGTGCCTGATGCTTGGTGGTGGGAGAGAACTAATACTATGTTATAAATGTAACTCAATTGTTTAAAATGAATTTGCACTCTAGAGTCTAAAATATTTTTTCCAGTCCCTCTGCTCTTGAAAAGGAATGTTCAGATGAGCCGTTTAATGGAAGTAGAGCCTTTAACGGGGAAATAAAACTCTGAATATCAGGTTTTAATATTTTTTAAAATGTAACCAAACCAGAAGCCAGCGCCATAACGGTGGGCTCCTGCTAGACTCTGATCTCGCCTATAGGAGAAATTGCGTTATTTTAAAGTCTTTTTTATCTGCATATAGTTAAATCTTCTTGCTGTTCTAACTAATCTGCTGGAGAGGGTTTCTTTAGCTCTTTCCTGTCAGTCTAACTTCCCAAGTGTAACAGATGCCGCTCTCAAGCGGTCCTTTCTGCTGCTTTTCTTTATTCAGCCTCGCATATTTCTCCCCATGATCTGGGTTTCCATAGAGAGAGGAATAAAAGGGGGACCATGGCCACAAATCCCCTGTCCTATGCAGAATAAAAGAGCCTTATTCAATAGACGACCCCGTCTGGACATGGGAGAAAAATAAGTACATGCAAAGCTACTGTTGCAAGAATTTGTAACTTATTTTTCATAGACTGAGACCCATTAAAGTAATAAAAGTTTCTGGGTCTGGACTCTGCTCTTCAGCTGTTTGGCTAGAGATGCCTTTTCACTCGGAAGATCCGTGTTTACCCAACATATAACTAGATTTAATATATATATTTTCTACTAAATCTCTGCTATGAATAACAATAGCTCAAGAAGCCTGCCGTCCTTGGGAAGCTAGAAGTCGCTATAGAGAGAAACCCCCATTGAAGTAGAGGAGCTGTAATTGTGTCGAGTCCCCACACTTTCCAAAGTAAAAGGACAGTTGAGTTTCTCAGGTCACCTCAGTACATGGCTCAAACTTTCTTTCTGGTGGTTGTTGGGCTGACGGCGGTACCAGCCAACAAAGCGTTAAATCAAAGTCTGCAGGGCGAGTGGATTTGCAACTCCTTGTTCTTGCGGGCACTTGTAATAAAGCTCGTCGTGGGCGCCTCTGTTAGAGGAGAGGAATGGCTTGCCAAAGCCAGGAAACACAGGTTTCCCTTGAAGAAGCTGTTACTGTAAAACAATGCGTGTGTGTGTGTGTGTGTGTGTGTGTTATAGCTGTGTCTATAGACACATGTATACAGTATAGTCGCTGACAGGAGCTATCCAAGGAGTATTGAAACTGGGTTTATTATCCTGACAAAATTTGATTCTGTTTTAGAGATGTTGCCATTATTCATCTGCAGGGGGAAAAGTGCTCTAGAAGGGGGTTCGTTTTGATTGTGTTTAATACAGCATGAAGCTCCAGGCGGTAAGCTCTGGCTCAGGGTCGTGACCCCTACATTGAAAACTTCACCTTCAACACAAGTTCACTTTAGAGACCGTTCGAGTTAGATTGGACTTGGTGGGAACAAGTTTACATTTCAAAACAGAATCAGTCATAACGGGGCCTGGGGGATGGGAGGGACAAGTTAACTGTTTCTTAACGCAGGAGTGAAGTTTTGTAATTGTGTGCACTGAGGCTCGTGTTAAACCTCCGCTCACCAGATGGATAGCTGCAAACAGGCTACTGTACCTCCCGAGTTAGCCTTCTAAAAGCCCTGTCTGCACGGGGGAAGGTAAGGAGGAAAAGGAGAATTTACAGAGTATTACCAGAAATTAGCCAATACCGACACAAGCCCAATTAGTTCCCTTTTGGGGTCTCTGTTGGCTGTTCTGGAACGTGAGTAAATGCTGTGCTGGAAGGGAGACAGAGCATAGTGAGATCTCAGCACCACAGCCAGGCGAAGGACAGGCTCTGCAAATTAAAATATTCTTAATGTAAGTTTTAACGCAACCCCCTCCCCAAATCTCTGGGAACACGAGCCCTTGAGTAATAGCCCCAGCACTGACGGAGCACTGTTGTAGTGGGGGTTGGTTCTGCATTATGGACAGAGGATGGGGAGGGACAATAAAGCAAGCCACTGGCAGAAAAACCACAAGGTAAAGAACATTTGTATTCTAACCGCTGCGTTCTCCAAATCGGTTTCATGCGACTCCTCGCCGCTCTGCTCGAGTCACCTGTTATTTTCACTGGTCCATTGTTAATGTCTGAAAAAATGTACTTGCCGGCAAAAAGAAAACGTGTTCATTTGTGCACCGTCATGTCTTGTGAAGGTCACTGAGATTTTGGGCTTTGGTTAATTTGTAGCAGGTATTGCAGCCAACATTTGGTTAATTTGCCATTTGGCTAGAAAATATTCTGGAGAATATCTCTAGAATGCAAATGTTGACAATAGAACCTGTCTTGCCTTTTATTACAATCAGAGCATTTAAACGTCGGGTTTGTTGTTCTTAATCCAGAAATATGGGTGGTAAAAAAAGACCCAGATTTTTCGGGCTGAAATCGTAAAATGTTTGTGAGGCTGCGGTACACAGTATTTTGAAGTGGGCGGATCAGTTTCTCAGACGTCTGTAAGTCGGTTATTTAACTCTACACCAGTTTTTAAGGTCACGTAAAGAATCGCGTAGAGATTTTTTAAGGTCACACAGAGCTGCGCACAATTGCAGTCCCCTTCCCCTCTACATATGCACTTTTCTTATACTGTGATAATTCGAATGTGTGTGTGTGTCTGTGATGATTTCATAGTTAACTGGGATTCTGAGATTTTTTTTACTGTGTGTTCAACACATCTTCCAAACCTATGTAAGTCATCAATTTCGATCTTTTCTTAGCAGTGTAATTGTGTAGGCAATAACTGCCATGTACACTTAAAGAAACAGAAACTAATTCAGTGTCAAATTCAAAAGCCACGTTGCGCATATTTTCAAAATAATTAAAATTCAATTCCTTTATAAACCGATTTGTGTTCAGGAATGCTTGCAACAAAATGGATTGGATCTGAAAATGCACTAAATGGTATACTATTTAACCTCTGCTGACTAATGGGACATCGAAGACAAATAGCTCTCTTCCTCGGATGACAAATACCTGTATTGGTGTTTATTAGCTCTCCGAATAATTTCAGTTTGATTTTTTTTGACTGTGCATTTCACCAGCTTTATCACTCCGCGTGCTCATGATTCAATGGTACTGATGATCCAGAGACCTATGTGTCTCTTGCTTCGTCACTCTGAGGATAATAGTGATTGTTGATTATTTTTTTCTGGAAGTGGAAATGTTTATAGTCCAATGGGAAGTTTATTCACTGTTACACGTACCTTGGAGCAATCATTCCTGAAATGAGAATTGAACGTTCAAACCATATTAAGTACTTAAAAGGTATTTTTTACCTAAACTGCATCCACAAGATGTGCGTTTTTTTAAAAAAAAATGTAGAGGGATGAGCCATTGCTTGGTCATCTTAGACGTTTCCTTTGCAGCTGAGTGTTTTTGGACCTGTCCCATGCAGCTGAATGTTTTGCGGCAGCCTTGGGTGTTGCTTGTGTTAGTGGCTGTAGATTCACGTGTTTGGGATGCGCAGGGACTAGCATGAATCTGCCTTTAGCAAGAAACATGGCACTGAATCGGTGGAGAGAAAAGAGGCTGCAGGACCAAAACAAAGATTTCATACAAGTGACAAATGAGAAGCTAGCAGAGACGTCCACGGCGAGCTCAGAGCTGTGTCTTTTTCCAGAGAGCAAGGCACTCACAACCTGTTGGATGGGAAGGGGGTTCGGGGAACTGGAGGCCATTCCTTAGATGGATTCCGGTTTATAACAGGTCCTTTGCAAACCCCACAAGGGGCGAGCTGGCGAGCAGCGCGTGGGGGCAAAAGAAGGGCGAAACTTTTAGGCTTCTGGTGCAACAACGGGGCGAAGGTCAGTGTACATGGGGGTGGGGGGTGACTTGCAATGGGTTGCGCCTGGTGCGCGCAGCGCCTAGCTGCGGTAGCACAACACAGGCACTGGCTGCGCTTTCTTGCACCAGCCCAGCCTGCCAGAGCGGCCGGTACGTGTCACCGTTTCCCCAGCACGGAGCTGTCTCTCGGTCCCGCTGCCCCAAGGGCCGCCGCTCCCCCAGTCACACTGGCCAAGCGCTGCCCCGCTCCGTGCAGCCGGGAGGGGAAGGGCAGCAGCCTCCCGCGAACGCTGCTCTGAATGGGAGAAGCCCTCGGCGTAACGCGCCCGCTTTTCCTATGGAGCCTGCGGCCACGAACGGGTTAATCCTGGTCCAGTCAAGGGCAGCAGTGTCCAGCCTTTGAGTTTAACCCTCCTAATCTTCATGAAACGAGCAATTTTCTTTCCTTGAACAACAAAGGCCACCAGTAAACCCCCGAGCTGCTGCAAACAGAACTGGTTGGCGATTTTAATAGAGCAAGATGATGCACTGACATGCAAATCTAGCAAGACTTCAGCCAACTGCAGAGAGACGTTTCTTTCCAGATTTCCAGTTTCTGTTACAGCCTCTGGATTTTTATTTGCCACTGAGCCCTGATTAAATCCAATCAAGATTTCATTGCTCTCCCCTTTAAAATGAGAATCATAGAGCCGAGATGTACAGTACACTCCTATACGTAGGGGATACAGAGATGGACATATTGATCTCTCTAGTCTTGCTTTTCACTATCTCTTCATCCAGCTAATCGATCAGAGTGCTCACATATGGGGTGAATCTATGTGTATATAGGACATAACATCTAGGCCAAGTGCATCTCTACAATTCTGTATAATACACTTAGGGGAAATTAGATTTAATAAACATTAGAAACAAATTCATCCGAGCAAATGCAAAGCGGGTTGAATAATAAGTTGTACGCCAAAGGACAAATGAAAATGCAGAAGGATAAATAGATATGAGATGAAAAAATTCAGTCTCTTCGCTGCTGAGGTTACAGGTTTGTAAATGTTATTGTTCCTTATGTGAAAAATAAAAATGTCTAAATCCCTGACAGGAAAAGAAGAATGTAAGTAGGCGAATAAACACTGGAGATAAGACTCTTTGTCAGCATCATAGGTGGGGATTGTCTCTTCAAAGGCCTTTCTCTCAAGGAATGATTGCCCCTTGTGAAATATAGCCCAGCCTATTTGCTAATTGGATCGAACCCACTGGCACGTTGGAAACAATTGGTATCAAGTGTTTCTCTCTCCTGCCCCGCAAAAATATGGAGAAGAAAAACCCAGTTCCGTGGGACCCTTTCAGGAATGTCCCCCTTCTAGTAACCTCAGCATGAATTTGGGGCTGTGAAGCGATTAGTCTTTGCAGTGCCTGGGAATTAAAAACGGGAAGAACAGAAAATGCACTCTGCAAACTTTTAATGAAATTACTGGCGTTATCGATTTGATTTTTATTGGACCTCAGACATTTTAAAGAATGTCTCTGCCGGCGGAGAGGGAGAGGGAAACAAAGCTGTCTGACCTTTCTTGGACACTGAATTATTTCATATTTTAGAAAATAAACTGCGTACATTAAAAAAAAATCTTAGGATAAGGCGTCTCACTTGGAGGTTTGGAGACAATCTAAGAAAGTTTGGGATTTATAGATGGAAATACTACAGAAACAGTTTTATAGGCCTTAGAAATTCATCTGCAAATAAGATCTAGCATTCATCTAAGAGTTAGTCGAATAGGAAACCAGCATAATCTCTGCTATGCGCATTAAGTGAGGTACCACTCTGTTGTCGGGTTTTTTTAGGATTACTTTTGCAGGTCATTATCTATAACTTCTGCAAACGTCACCAGTAAGCGATGCCTGTGAAATTCCATACAACTACTACCTTTCCAGGCTGTCACAGAGGAGAGAGGGCTTCTAAACCAATCTTTCTAGCCTGCAGCTACACTCGGACGCTACAGTTTTAAAGATCAATGTTCAAGTATTTTGGTTTGCTCCCTCTGCAAACTGTTTAGAAATTACTAGTAGTGGGTAAGTAAATTGCAAGTAAACCTAGTGAATTAGGATGATTCTCTATCAGTTTAATTTATGTTTTATAGTTAGTTTAGCCTTCTGATTTGATTGCCTTAGTAATGTGAATTGCCTACAGCTGCTGATGATACAGCTTTAATTCTGTTTTAAAGGTCATGTAAACATGTGCCTGTAGCATAAGGAATGCAAATTCAATTCCCTTTTAATGCTTCCTCACATTCACTTCACAGCCTTCACCTAGAAAATTAGCCGGATTTAATATAAAACTGTTTAATGTTATGATTTCATTAAAATCCTTGTTCAATGCTCTACTCTTCCCTTTTCAGGCAAAGGACAGCTAAGTCTGCCTGCGCTTTGCGCTGCGTTGCTTACCACACGCCTCACGCAGCACCAACAGAAACCCACAAATCGGCTCAGATCAATTTACCTCTCAGTTCCTTTACTAATAAAGACTCGACTTCATATTAAGCTTTGTTTGGCTGCAGGCAGACAACATACCCATAGAACTAGAGAATCCAGCAACACTGCAAATGATTGTCACAAAAGAGCCAAAGAATTATGCAGGTGTACATTGATTGTACGCTCCGGGACAGTTGTTTGTTTCTAGACTATCGTAATGAAAGTTTAGTCTTGGGAAGTCTAAACAAAATATTTGATTTCAAATGAGGCTGACTTGACAGTAGGGTCCGTAGTCTTTCCAAGTTAGGATGGCGAGAAGCTGCGTAAAGATCCCAAGGTGATAGGCTTGCATACAAAATACCTGTGTCTTGAAGACAGACCTTTTCAAATTAATTTTTAAACACCGTGAACCCCCAAGTTCGTGCCAGTTTGCGTCATCGTACTGCATTGAAAACTTTTTCAAAGGTTTTTTAATTTAATTTTTCTTTTTTTCCTTAAGGGGCTGTGTACGTTAGGCAGTGTCGTCTGTAAAGAGATACCAAGTACCTACTCTCCTTTTTACAGCCCCCTCATCTTCTCCCCTATCCGGAGAGACTGGGGCGTGGGGGGGGGGGAAGGGAACAATGGGTCTTTGCTTTAAAAAAAAAAAGAGGTGTGGGGGGATATTTTTTCCTCCCACATCATCTTTACAGAAGAATATTGCTCTGGCTTTGTGGTACCTGCTTGCCAAGCAATATTAGCACTGGAGGGCTCCATCTATCTTTAACCCCTTGTTAGGGGGTTATAACTGAGTCAGGTATGTTTTCGGCCGGCTAAAGCTTTGGTAAAACTCAGCTCAACCGCCCGCCCCGTTGTAGCTTTTTATAAAAATAAATTGCTTTGTCCAATTTCAAGTCCCGAGCGTTATCAACCCGCCTCCCTCCCCCCCGAATGTCAGTACTACGAGGCCCTTCTGTGCGCCTCTGAAATAGCTTCGTACCTAAAGGACATTTGGGAAGAGATAAACCCTCATTGTGGGATGATCTTTTCGTGCTTTGCACCCACATTTAATAGCCAACTTGTTACATGTAGGAAAGTGGCTTCTGTGAATAGGCACAGTTTCGTGAGGATTCTTACTAGCTACGTTTTAGAAATGGTCTCTTGACATGATAGTTCCAGCAGCATTAACTATTTTAAGTGCCTAGAGTCTGTCATCTCTGACTCTGTCAGTTTGACTTTCATTTCTGGGATTTCTTTATCTTTAAAATGCCCTTGAAAAACAAAGGAAATCAACACGTTGATTGGCTCAGACAGGCGCAGGTTCTTCAAAGTTAATATTGATACTTTCTGTGATTGTATCTAGGTATCAGAAGGATGCACCCCACCATACGGTATATCCCACAGTACCAGGAACAAAGGGAGCCAAATTTTACCCTTACACCCTTCTAAATCCAGACTCGCTCCGCTGGAGTCTATGGAGTTGCTCCGAATTTACATAGGCGAAACTCCGTGAGCAGAGTCTCGCCATTGCTCCTGTGTCACAACCTCAATGTTACTTCTTTGTATTTTTTTTTTCATAGTGCAAGTGTTAGTGATCTTACGGGGGCCTTTCCCATAAAAGGAATAGCCTCCCCACCCCCAAGAGATGCCTATTCTGAGCTATGGATGTCTCCCAGGCTCGAGATTTTCCCAGAGCAGCAGAACTAATTCCTCCCCTGCCTAGTCTCGCTTCTTTAGTGGCCTGTGCACTAGTCATTCTCTTCTCACTACTGGCCTTGATTTCGGGGTTCGGCTTATAGCCGCGTTCCCATGGTGGCCTCACACCATCCGGATCAGATTTAGGAGCGAACCCCCTCCCCCCCAAACCCCACCACAATAAATACAATCAACCAGGAGAGGTGGCTTGAAGCGACACAGAGCGCTCCTGAGCTGCATGATTATCACCTGACTGCTGCCTGTGTGCAATTGATGTCACTTATTCACATGATTCCGCAGCTAGAGGTGTCGATTTCAATGTAGGTACATATTTTCCTTTGATGGGAGGATCAGTTCCATTACACTGTCAGAAAGCCACAGAGATACCAATCCCTTTTGGATATTAGATATTTCAGAATGCTCCATACGCGCCAGAAACGAACACTGTGTGTGTGTGTGTGTGTGTGTGTGATGGGACTCAGGGAAACACTTGACCTCAAGTAGGAAGAGTAAATGTATCGTAAAAGTGCAAAAGAAAACAACTTCCCACGTGGGGGGGTCACACTCCTGTGAGGTATGCTGCTGTCCAAGCTCAGGATAACTCATTGTCCCTTATTTTAAACAAATCAGAAATTACCTGTAGTCCTAAAAACAAACCTGACTGCCCTTTATAGCATTGAACTGTTAGTCATCTGTCATTAAATCCCCTTCCAGTTGGTTTTGACAACTTTATATTTATCTGCAGTTGCCACATAGATAAGGACAGTACTTCATGTCTATCTCCTTCACCATAATGAATGATTTTCACAAAACCTTAATTCTTGTAGTAACACCTCATTGGTGATTCTATTAATGTTGCACACCTCATTAAAGAGCTCTAAACACAAGGAGGTTTAAATGACTTTATTAAATTAAAAACAGCATAGAAAATTACCCATGGTACTCTCATCAAACAATTACTGTAAACTATAATACATACAGTGTGGGATTCTTTTAACAAATCTATTCATAGAAAGTGGAGAGATTCATAGATTCCAAGGCCAGACGGGATCATTGTGATCCTCTAGTCTGGCCTCCTGTATAACATAGACCACAGAACCTCCCCAAAATAATTCCTAGAGAAGTTCTTTTAGAAAAACATCCAATCTTGATTAACTTAATACCAGTTGCATTAAAATAACTTAGAGTAGTGTAAGTGCTTAAAACATTGAACCACACTCATGCACTTCCTAATATGTTTTTGTATGTTTCACTGTGTGTTTTTCTTCCTTATCTTTTTTTATATCTGAAGTTCTATCCCACCCTCCCCCATGTATTTGATCATTTTTTCAAATCCCTGGGCTGAACCAATCTCTTTTCATGCAGAGGATAAAAAGAGAAGAACTTCAAAGTAGGTTCAGGTAATTAACAGCTGAGGGGAATATAATCTAAACCATAGGCCCTGCTTTGCACCCAGGTCTGCTTTCAGAGCCAGCCGGCAAGGGAGTGCCTATTCCCTATAGCATCCAAATCTGCTTCCTCTGAACAGCTTTGCCAGGCCTCCAGTTATCACATCTGCATTTCAAACACCATGTCTCTGGCATTAATTATTAATTAGCCTACAGTCACCCCAGAGGATTTAAGTTCCAGCCTGCACATACTTATTCATTGACCTCTATCTTCGTTTTTGTTGGAAAAAACCCACTAGAATGCTTAATAATTTCCTTTCTCTCAGTTCTAGTTTCATGGAGGGGAAACAGTATATTTTCATAGATGGAAAATCACAAGCTTGCCTAGAAATTTGTTTAGAGTAAAATGCTATGTCAAGGGTTTGAGCAAACCCTTTCATAAGGTTTAGAGAGAATTTGTGTACCTATTTTTGCCTTTGACAAATGAATTTACGGATTTCCCGGAACTGAGTTTAGCTCCATGTGGAATATCACTATGGAGTTTTTTACAGAAGTAAACTGAATGTAATTATGCATTTATATGATCAATCAAACTATGACTTATCTGAAGGCTCTGGGGTTCCAGCACACTATTGACACCACTAAGGATGAAAAATAATGTTGCAAAGCATTCTAATCTTTTGTCAGAAAATTGGCATTTCATCCTCAGGAATATAGTGTAAAAAGTCTAACGTCATTATTCTGTTACATTTTTCAATTAGTTTGGACTTTCTTTTTATGTTCAAATAACAACTACGTTTCTCACTTCTTCTTTCTTGACCATTGTATACCTTAACATTAAACTGCCAGTTTTAAGAATGCAAAGCAGTCAGATAGGAAATTGGTTATATGAGCAGAATATTATAAATTTAGCCATGCTGAGTGAAATTGCAAGTGATTACTATAGTAAGAGTGTGTTGTGTACTGCATACATTCTTTTGTTAATAGATTTTAATATTACAGCATCCAAAAGAAACTGAATAAGTCCTATGTTTAACCCTTCTTGCAATTATACACAAACTTCCCGAACTATTACCATGTTGCATCATTTTATATGCTGTACTATTTCAAATTATTATTGAAACATAAAACATTTCCACTGTTTCCTAGAGGAGTGTTCACTGTGCAATTACAAAATCATAACTAGTTAACTTATTTGTCAGTCTAGAATTGATTTTTGAAAGCATTTACTCTGAGCATAATACTCTTTGGAATTTATTTTTAATAAACTATATAGCACATATATATGTCAGCTTGATGCACACACATATGCAGTTAGGCTATGTCAAAAAAGAAGAGAAACAGTTTTTGAAAGTACAGATAAACTACCCCTTAGCATGATTTGTGCTTCAGAAAACGATGACCTTCAGAGAGATGTAGGGTCCAATCCAGTATTCTTTAGTTGATAATATTGCCTGAATAAGGGACTCTTATTAATTAACCCACCTCTCATAAACTGGTCTGGAAAGCATTCAAAGTTCATCTGTTAAATAGTAAATGTTTTAACCTCCATTTCAAATATTAGGAACAACATTCCCAAGTGAGGAGAGGAATATTTAACATCTCAGATTTAGTTCAGAAAAGAATATTATATGCTTAGAGAAATTTCAGAATAAATCAAAGCTTAGTGCTGAAGAAGAGACCAGATCCGAATTAATGTAATTATGTGTGCAGGATCTTCTGTTGACTTCTTCTACAGTACCTAGGGGAACTAATCTGGAACTAGGGCTAAAATCAGGGTTTTTTTTACACATCTTAGCATCATTATGTTTATGAGACTTAGATGTTAAGCCTGTCCACAGTGTGAATATTAATTAGGAGCAAGAATTCAATTTCTCTTGCAAGGAAATGGAATGGGGAAAATTATGGAAAACAAATTACAAGACAAGGTAGGTGAGGTAATATTTTTCACTGGACCAACTTCTGTTAGTGAGATAAACAAGCTTTCGAGCTCTATATAAGTTTGAAAGCTTGTCTCTCTCACTAAGAGAAGTTGGTTCAATAGAAGATATCACCTCACCCTCCTTGTTTCTCTAATACCCTGGGACTGACACAGCTACAGCAATGCTGCAAATTACAAAGCAGTCAGTTTTAGAGTAACATCTCTAGAATATTTTAAGATTATGAATAAATTCTATTGGATGCCAGAGAGATTTTGTAGATTGAGCATTAAGGATTCCAAGTTGTCCTGGTGCTACTTTGACACACTCTAGCTGCTGTGGCTTTGTTTTGATCATGCTCCAAAGTAGCTGACTTCTGCAGAATGACCTTTGATTAAATACAATAAATCATATAAGGTGAGCTTTGACATATCACCACTCTCTATGTGGGGATACAAATAATTCAAATGTGTGGGGTAGGAGGGTGTCTCAAAATGCAATATAAGTAACTAAAAATATTCCCATGAAAGCAATCTTTAAACACTCTAAGGAGATCACTCATTTGTTATCAGAATGGACTGCAGCTTTCATGGATGTTATATTGTATGGCTGACTTTACAATATATGTACACTGAGGAGTTCTATTATATTTGGGAGCCTTTTCTGGTCTACAGAGCTAAATACAAGTTGTACACGAGTCTGTCTTCTTTCTCACCTTGTCATTTTCCCTCTTAGCTCCACTATTTTCTCTCTCATGCCCGCCCCTGCCATTGTTAAATAGGCTAATATAAGGAGATTTAGGAATGCAGACAGATCCATGCTTATAGAAATCCAGTTACCCTAACCTCTTCCATTGGCGTGGAAGAGTGCAGCTGTAGACTGGTCGCATTGCATCCCACAGCTTGCCTTGGGTTGGGGAAGGAAGAGCTAATCAAAATGTTAATATTTTTGAAATTTTGATGGAAAAAGGGAAAAATTTATCAGAAATTTTTCTCTCAATTTTTTTTTTTTTTTTACCAATTTTTGATTAACTCTAGGGGAAGTAGATTTTATTCCCCAAACCCTGCAGAGCTCCCATTACTAGGTCCAATTACTTTAGCTTTGGGGGATACATTTTGGGGTTGTGGTGATAGGGGAGAAGGGAAAATGTGTGTATTTTTACGGGGCAGGATTTCACTGGATGTGAAAGATTGTGTTACTCTTGTTACCAGTGATGAGTTTCTGTAAGAAGCCTACTTTTTTTTAATATATTTGCACTTTCTTACTTTCATTTAATGCACAAATGTTTTACTGAACAGGTAATACCTAACCCTTGGCTACTCTGGAATCCCATTTTACCTCTGTTCTAATTCTATCCTTTACTTATTTTCTTAAAGTACAAATGTTTGCAGCAATTTTGTAGTGGAGACTACTAGGATCTACCAGGGACTGACCTGTGATCATGGTGGTACATATTTTGTATATTCAGATTTGTAGCATGCTGATTATATTTTGTTTAGAAAGTCATGTGGTTAATCCTGGTTTAAAATTATTTGCACAGTAATTATAATTAAAGGGTCTGTTGATTTCTTGGGCATTGAAAGTCCCCAGAACTATGTTTTAATGAAAGCACTGCAATAGTTGCTGTGTTCCAGGAATCTTGTCCAACTGTGCATAAACATTAGGTGGAAAAGGCTCTATACAAAGAACAGCAGGTGATACAGTGGTTCACTACAGATAATAAATACGTAGAATATTGGTTTATATGCCAATGGATTCTTATTGGATTGTGAACAATAAATGGGGCCAGATCCTCACCTAGTGTAAATCAGTGTCGTTGATTAGAAGGGAGCAATGCTTATGTACCCCAGCTGAGGATCTGGCCCTTGAAGTTTAGTCGACTCTGTTCTAAGAAAAAGATCCCAGAAAGGATATTAGAATTACTTTGCATTATGTCTGACATTATCCACAGACATATAAAGATAGAATTTACCTTCTGATTATACTAGTATGATAATGATGCAAGCTGAACTCCAGTCAACAGGTCATGCACTCTGTATAGTACCATTAATGCATATAAAAAGGTCATCAATAAGAAGCCAACAATTAGTGGTAAATAAGATATTAGGGATATTTCTAATTCTTTGTAATAACAGTTGGTAATTGTTGGCTTTTTCATGGTGACCAGTGTTTGACACACTATTACACAATACCTTGTAGCAAGTGGTATGTAGGATGGTTTTTATTCAGGTGATTCTAGTCAGATATTAATATCCTAGTTTGAACATTTCAATTCTCTAAGCAAGATCCTATAAGGGTTTCTGCTCACAGGGGAATTTTAAGATTTCTTGAAGTTTCTTTTAGAGATTTGAGTTTGAAATTTCTAAAACTGAGCTGCTTCATGGCAAGATTCTGGTATTGCACCATTTGGTCCAAAAATGGGCCAATTTTAACACCATTAAAAAGTATTACTGTGCTCCCATGTTCTGGTTGGCAGTAGCCCAACACACAACCTCCCTGCTAGTGACAGGAATAGTCTGCATGGGGGCGTTCTATAATTGTTACTGCCAGGAAGTGGATGTACACAAATATATGGACCATGCCTCTTGATCCCGAGGCCCTGCATTGGACTGTCATTGCAGAGCTCCTGTTGTGAAGAGCTTATAGAGAAAGGTTGTGGGAACCAGAAACTGCTGTTCCTACCCCTCCCCCCCAAAAACATTTTTTTCTGGCATGTGCCTGTGCATAACTGGCAGCCAGAATTTGGCTATTATTTGCAAACTTATTAAAGGCCTCCCATTCTTTGTGCATTTTTTTCTCTACAATTTTAACCTCTTTATTCACACATAAATCAGGTGTTCTATGTATTGGTTCTGGGTTATTGTTTTGGGGCATGTATGCAATGAATTAATTGGGCCAGATCCTCAGCTAATGTAAATCTGCATAGCGCCTTTGACTTCAAAGGAGCTAGGCCAGTTTACATCAACTAAGAATTGGTCCCATTCTGACTGAGAATAGTATGTTCACTGGGAATAAATACATCATATCCAACGTGCAAACAAATACGGTGTAAAACTTCTTTTGCACACAACATGAAACAAGGGATGCAACTACAGGAGGAATGTGAAAGGTCTTTTGAAAATATTTGCCTTTTAATTATTATTATTTATTATTACTACACATATTTAATCTTAAAACAGATTGTGTGTGTGTTTTGTAGTCACCAGAGTTTACTCCTATCCAAATCATTATTCTTGAAGATAATTGTCTTTGTCATTATGGAGTTAGTTGAATTTCTATAATAGTAAAAAACTGGCATATAAAAAGTCTCTCAAGATTAATCTGTATATTTTAGTTAGAGAGAAAAATAAGAGCATTTGGAATATTTGCTGTAAATAGTGGAGTGTCACGTGCAGGTGAGGGTGGGATTAGTAAAATAACCACCTAAATGTGCAGCCTTACTCTTCCAAAGAAAATGTGGGACCACACTAAAACCAAAGAGCTCACACACTGCTCCTCTTTTTCTTTTTTAAGGAAACACAACATACGTTTAGGTATTTGCAAATTGGAGAGACATGTTAAAGGAGCTTTCTGATGTGGTCTCATCCTCTGTCACTCTTATATTAAAAGTGCACTGAGATGTGGGAATGTTAAATGAGTATCTGCAAGATTCTAAGAGTTTAATATCATGACAGTGCGGTATTGTGGAGTTAAATTTTGTTTATACCATTTGACCTTAAATTAATGGTAGCGTTCTTATCCCTTTTGTAATCCATTAGGCGTTATAATGCTACTGTAGGCCAAATTTATGATTTACTTTCCTGGTGATTCACAAGGTGTAATAAAGCATAGAATTTGGCCCTATATTTACAGTATCTTGGTCTTATATATTTCCAACTGATTTACTCTGTAGCAGAAAAGAATGTCTAAGAATTCTCAATTTACTAGGTATAATCTTGTATGTCTAACCATGGGAAAAGAGTCATCCAGCTGAAAATGAGAAAATAAATGATATATCAAAATGCTAGTTTCTTGTTTTCACAACTCTCAGGCTTCCAGCTATAGCGTACGGACAAAGCACAACATAACGGCCAGCATTGCTTTACCTGTTAACAGCGGTGTCTTACTTTTTTTTTCTTTCCTATGTAAAAACATTTTCCTAATGCGACAGTCACTTTCCAAATGTATTTATTTCAAGAAGAAAGGAAAGTTGATGAACATTTTAACAACAATGAGATATGATACAAAATTCTCATCTGTCAGTTAACATAGTAATGACCTGACACCATAGCAAACCCAGCTTTCATAATTCCTTTCCAAGTCATCATGTACTGCAGTTTCATTATTTTCTTGTGAGAGTCATAGCAGAATGTTTCTTTTAAATATCCTGTTTTTATTTACTGAAGAGATGGACTTGGTTTGTAAAATACAAAATATTGATAATTAGACCTGGCTCCCACAATCTGCATTATTTCTATACACAGAGAAATTGCTGCAAAGTTGCCAGTTTTTCTTGTGTCACTATATTATATTTTGCATTATTACTAACCTGAGTTTATGTGATTTAACTCCCTCCCAAAATAAAACCAAACAACTCCCCAACACACACCACAACTTGGTGGCTTTATTTATGTTGTTTCCTACTTCCTCACAATACTTACTCCCCTCCCCCAGCAGCTACACTACAAAGCTTGTTGTACAGGGACTCCATTAATCCTACATTTCCTAGATGGTATCTGAGGCACAGTGGGTTTCCACAGAAATTAATTTGTCCTGACAACAGGCCTAAAGATTGGAGTCCAGGGATCACTTGGCAAATTCCCTTTAAACTGAGCACAATAATAAACAGAAAGCTGATAACGACCGTTCTAAAAGACCACACAGAGGAAGGACCCAGAATAGACTTGCTCTGTGTATATCTATGAATACCTCTGATAACTAGCATACAGAAGCTTTATGTATGATAGGAAAACAAGCATGCTGATTTATGCATGTTTTGATATTACAGCACTAGGCAGAACTCAATTAATCTAGAAACATAAATTTCTAGCTTACCATTTTAAGGTATATAGTAATTTAATAAAAATAAAATACTAAATAGAAAACAGTATTTAACAAGCTGTTCAAATGTGCATTTGAACTTAATGATTGCATGACCAGATTTGTATAATTTTCCCTACTCTAATGTGGCTCAAATTTTCTCAGAATATCCTGCTCTCTAAATATTTTAAGAAGATTAATAACTGATAAAATTACATTTAGTAAAGAATGAGTCCAAAATTATAATTACCTATGGTTTATGAAAAATATATTTTCTTTACAACCCTTTGTAAATGTGTTGACTTTTGCATTTGGTTTGAATTATCCTTCTGTGCAATAACCCCTTGTAAAGGTAAGAGCAGCTTAAAAGACATTATTGTTTTTTGACTCATCCCTTAGGTGCATGTCTGAGAGTTATTGTTTTTCCAAAGTTTAGGTTTATAAAATAGTATTTAACTTGCATGTTGAAATATATGCCAATATAGTAAATAAATGAACATTCATTGGATAACCTAGCCTGTGTAAGAGGTAAGAACATTTTAGCATTTTGTTATTTGTAAATTGTCTTCAAGCTTTAAGGATGTGTGTAATTTATAGTGTGTCAATAAACCGGTCCCAGGTCAATTTATGAAAAACTATCACAATATTATGAATTGGTAGAGCAAAGTGAGGTGAAATATATGCTGCTTAACTTTTTTCACCTCTCAGGCATTGGATGGCAAATGTAGAAAGAGAGAGGAAATGGATTTCGGTGCCTGAACAATGTTTTGAAAGTAGTCTAATTTTGCTTTTAATGACCAAAATGCATTATGAGTTAACACACCCTCACTGCACAAAAAAAATATGAAACTATGTTAAAAGTAGAGAACTAGTATAGTTGACAGGTATGGTTATACACCTAAATTGCATGAGTCACATATGATTACTTCTAATGTCTCAGATATTTCCTCCTAGATGGAAATTCTTTAATATACTTTTACATGATATCCTCAAATTCAGTGATGATCATTAAGTACAATATATTTTCCACCATTTTTTTCAAGTAAAACTATGCGGGTGCTTGAGATAAGCAGAAATATTAAAGTTGCAAATCTACAGTGCCTGGGGAAAACAGATGCAAGGTAACTGACCCAATGTTCCAGCATGAAGTGATAGCTCAGAATGAAGGGTCACGTTGTGGTTGTTTCTGTATCACTACATAAGGCTGGGTGGCAGGCTGCCAGTGCCTGTGTAGTTAAGGGTTTGGAATGCAGGCTGCCCTTGGCATCTGAGATACTGGGAATTTATATATAAAAGTTCTGTCTTACCTGCTATTCCAGCACAGATAATGGGACCAATTCTGCTTTTATTATAGGCAGTGACAAAACTACCATTGACTTCAACTAGGGCAAGATCAGGCCCATTATTCAGGTGCTGAACTAGCTGCAGAGGTGGGGTACATTATACTCTTCATGTGTAATACATACGGCATCTCCTTGAAAAATAAAAAAAACCTCTCTGTCATTATTGGCTTTAAATTAGTTTGTACACTAAGAATTAATTAATTAGAGCTGCCATATTTTTAAAATTAAATTCAGAATGAGTGCTATTTATATTTGTCACACTTAAAGAACTTTATCTATTATTCTGAAATACAGAAGATTTGAGAACAACTATTGGAATGCTCTCAGGCTTCTCTTTCTTGTTTCTGATGCAAGACCAAATCGACTTGCTTTGCCTTTTAGTTCATAGTTCTGTAACAGAGCAAATGCACCAAAAATAAATCCCCCTCATGTCAAAATCATTTCATGTCTTTCAATATACAAGCTATTAGGTATTTTGAATTTGGACCAAATCAGCCAATGTTTTTCTGCAGCAAACAGTTCTGTAGTGTGCTTTATACATTTGATTTGAAGGACTTTGTATTATTTGATGTTCTTATGAGATAAAACAATAAACTTTTGAATATATTTTTCCATTTGAATAAAAGCCTATGGATGCTTCACCCTGCATCCTACAGCCTGATTTCCCCCGGGACTCATTATCATGCAGCTCACATTGTCAGTCACCTACACTGTTGAACTTGCTATCACATAACCTTCAAAACGTTACTAGTTATTATGTGTCATAGGGCAGATTTATGATAAACTAACTTTGAAACAATAATGAATTCTTGTTCTCTTCTGTTTCTGGTAACATTTCTGGTAATGTCATCAGATTTAATTTTTAAACAATACGTTACATTTTCCTTTTATTCTCTCATATAGAAGAGCCCCCTCCCTATCTGAAATAATTCCCTCCCTAAACATGGTTTATGATGATTTGAGCACTGCCTACAAAGAATGAAAATGAGAACACTTGTCTTTAAGCTACCAAACTGCTCACTAACGTTCATCACGACTCAAATCCGTCCCTTGTGATTAAACTTTTGGAACTCTCTGACTTGGTGAAAGTTGAAGAAATTTAACCCTTATTCCAACAGTCATCATAGACCAACCAGCATTCTGATTACAAGGAGAAAGTTTATGGGCATATGTGACAGAAACATTTCTCAGGATCATTCATGCTGCCAGTGTCTTGGGATTTTTGCTGAGGCTCTAGTTTAGTGGTGACAACTGTCTATAGTATCATTATCTTAAGAAAATACAAGCCTGTTTTACCATGTATCTTAATAAGTGACCTGGTTTTCAAAAGTGTTGGGGCCCACAGTAGCTCCCATTGAATAGGGTCAGTGCTTACTCAGCATTTTTGAAATTATAGCCATTGGTATTGTGAACTGTTGTGAGATCTTAAACAGGTATGAAATTCATAATGATAATCACTGTACAACCACCCCATAGGTACTTAGTGTGGAAAATACCCGCAAAGAAAACATGCAGTACAAAGTGTTCTGTGGCAAGAGCCACTAGGGTGGTTAATTTGGATACAGATCAGCTGGACTCAATGATGAGGATTGTGTCCAGAATGTCTGTACAGGATTCGCACATCCTGTGAAGTGAAGAGAGCAACAATGCAATTCTAAAACACATTTTGAAGACCACATTGATTTGACATATTGCCCAGATCTACTAGTGATAACTGCGCAGACAGAATATTTCCACCAAGGTGGTGTTGGTGAAGTTTAGGGATAAGGGCCAGTATCATCACCTTGGGAAAAATCAGTTGCTACCATGGCTGAGGTACCATGCTGTGGTTCTGGTTCTCCAAGGGCAGTAGGGGTGAAAGTTCATATCACTCTATTAATACTTACGTAGCAATTCAGGAGGTAATGCATTGCTAAAATTCAACTCGGAAATGCACCAAATTTAATCATTTTTAGTGATTGAAATTAAATATTTCTACACCAGCTGAAGGGGAGGGTGGCAATAATTAGAATACTCTTCTTACTCCAGGTTATTTCCTGCCTCAAATGCCCCAAGGTATTTGCTATCTCAGGTACTAGCCCAAATTAAAAGGTCTACAAATATCTCTGCATAGACAGACATTTTTAGGGAGAAGATAAGCTGCTTTATAAATACAATACAATGTAATACAAGGCATTTAGAAATATTTAGGGCCAGACTTGGAAAACACTTATTTACATGGGTGTGCACTTGTTTCCCATCCAGGCAAGTCAATGGAACTCTTCATGTGTGTAAGGACTATTTGGATGCATAAGGATTGGCAGGATTTGGCCTTTTGTGCTGGGCAATACATCTCACCTATAGGTAGTCAGATTATTTTTATCATGGGCATAACCCATTTTTGCAGCTATCTGCTTGCATCAGAATAGTAATATAAAGTCTGACAAAGACCCCTTTCTCTCTTGTGCAAAATCAAGAACTATTACTGATGTTGGCCCTTTTAGGGTTAGATTCTAAGAAACAGTTTAATATTTTATTAGTCCAAAACCAAAGCACATTTTAACTATGGTCATGGAAGGTTCTTATACAACAGTCCTTATTTACACAAGATTTCCGTTGGTTTCAATAGAATTTTGTAGCAAGCAAGTAGTGCTAACCTTTCATTAAAGCAAAATAAATTTAATGGAAGTAAAAAATCAGTTACATTAATTTAAAAAAATCTGAAAAGTAAGAAGTCTGAGGAGAATATGATACTCACCACAAAACCCTTTTTCCAGGTCCCTGGGATTTATTATGTAATTTTTGGCAGGCCTGCTAACAACATCATGTGGCTACAACACTTCATGTTCTGAACTATAACATGGCCGGAGATGATCAAAGTGAAAATGCTAAGGCACCAGGCATTGTAAAAATGCTTTATTCTGAAAATTGTTCTAAACTGTACACAGTTTATATTTAAAAAGAATTGCTAATACTCTAAGTGCTCAATCATCTCCTTTTGATGGAGTTATTAGAAAATGTGAATGAACAGCCAAATATCCTCACTGGTGGCAGACTGAATCAGTCATTTCCCCCAATCTCCAGTGTAGTTTAGCCCATCTCTGCTTTTAAATGCTTTTTACTCTTGAGCACTGAAAGTGTTAACTACTTGAGACCAGATCTTCAGTTCTTGTAAATTAATATCACTCAGCTGAATTCAAGAGCTATCTCAGTTTACACCAGCTGAGGATTTGTCTCTTTCTGTACTTTATTTCCCTAATTTTCTCTCTTCCTGATATTTGATGAACCTGCATCAGTAACTAAATCAGCAATATTCCTTATAATACAATCCTGTGGATTATTTGATAGCCCAAACTTCAATAACATATCATCCAATAATTTGAATATTTTTATTAAAGGTAACATTTACCCTAGGGTTAAGTAGGACTTCAATGGTCCTATTGGGCTTGTTCTACATAGGTTTGAATTTCACCCCAAGTTAACAGTTTGGTGTTCTAGCATATTACACATTTTACATGTCTATGAAACGAGCTCCGTTGAACAAGTCAGTAAATAAACTCATCAGGAGGTCAACAAAAAGATAAGATGTAAATTTTTCTAATTTTAAATGCATTTTAGTGCTCAAGAAAGTGAGAAATGGGAGTGCTGATTTTCAAGTTTTTAAGGGCTGTACACTCTGTTTCCCTCAGAACATAGATGAGATTGGGAGCTGTATGCAGGATCATAGGAAGTATATTATATATGTACTGGAAATATGCAAGATATGATATGCAGGATTTTACTATGTCCATTTTCATTTATATGCTTAAGGTAAGTGTGTATTTTACAGAACCATTAGAGCTTGTGCTATGAACATTTGTAGACTGCTGGGCCCCCCAAATGGAATGCAGGAAGGTGCTGTGCAGATTTCCATATGGTCTCTTACGTTACGTGATACAGAAGAGAGCAGTTTGTAGTAAGAAACCATGGCCTGAAATGCTGTACAACATAGTATGCTTCCCATAGTAAATAGTTAAATGATATATCCCTGCCATTGCTTTGCCATGTGAGAAAAGGAGTGTGGCAAAGCAGAAAGGGGAAGAAAGCATGAAATTCTCTATGTGGCATGCTCCAATGGAAAACATGCATTGCATGGATGTTGCCCAAGCAAGTTAATTCTGGACAGAAGATTATTAACTTCCTGTTACCTTTGAAGAGGTGACATAAATGTTTGTACAGTGGCCAGGACAATGGGGCTGAGACCTTTAGAAGCAACCATGATAGAAATATTAACAGTAGCTGCTGGGGCCAGTCAATGACAGCTTGTTAATGGGTTGGAAGACACACACTCAGGACAATCACTTGGACAAATGCTACTCTCATTTACACTGATGTAAATCTGAGTAACTCCACTGAAGTTTCCCCAACAGAATTACTCCAGATTTACACTGATGTGATTGTGAGCAGAATGTTGTGCATCTGGTTTGGGGTTCATAGGGAGTGGGCCTTCTATTTCGGTATGTCCATGCATTTGCCCTGCTGTTGGCCTCAGGTACTTATGTAGACAATGTAGGATCCAGTGTTCTTTTTCACATAACGATTTCTTTTCCATTCACACTTTACACAGGGACTCAGAACATGGCCCATGATTTTATCAAGTGTACCTCAGACCTGCTACTCCAATCATGAGCAAAAGCTGCCTTGTTGTAACAAACTGTGTTGGTTTTGTGCATTGTTGAAACTCAAGTATTGCTCTAAGTCACTGATATATTCTAGATGGAGAAAATAGCCTCTGGGCTGCTATAAACTATGCTGTCATAGTCACAAAGGACCATTATGGCAGCTGGGGAATCACTGGAGCACTCCCTGTATTAGGGGCCAAAGGAAAGAGTGGGGGGAGGGGAGTATGTGGACTAGTGCAAAGGAACTGCAGCATAGTAGAGAATGTCTCATTATATACAGCTGATATATTCATTGGTGTTATGATCAAACCGCCTACAAATAGCTTCAGTTACTTGTAGCTGAGAAATCAGTTATGTACCGTTTCTGACATAGTTCAGGGACTGCATTGTACACACGCTGTATCTCAGACACTATTGGGGGTAACCCTGTGTAAATGTTGACTCCCAAATGGCAACAACTGTTTCCAAACTGTTCAGCTCAGAAGGGTTGGATATTTGCTTCCCTGTTATCCAGATCCAGTCTAGTATTTTCTCTTGTATTTCAGAGCAATTCTTCAGCTCTTCTTCTGTGTATAACCCTCTGATAAATCATTTAGGATCATTCCTTTTAAGAACAGTAAAAGTGTCACATTAGCTGACTCCTAAAATGATTGCTTGTCTTGTTATAGATATTTGTTGACCTGCTCCTTTAAAGTTACAAGTCTGCAACTAACTGCTCTCTTAAGCCAATCTACTTCCTTTTTTAATGAAATTGTCCCTTTAGCCCTTTTTCAGAGCTGACTTTTCAACAATAATGTTAGTAACATTGTGCTCAGTTCTTTCCTCTAACATCTTGCCCAGAGCTAACTTGCAGCTTCACTCTGTCAGCTGTAAGATATAGATATACTGTTGTCTTAATTACCCCCATTTCTCCTGCTGCTCATAATTCTGCTTGTACCACCAAAGAGCTCTTCAGAGAGCTTTACTGCTTCCTTTTTCCTTTCTTTGGGGGTTTAAAGGTTGTCAGATGTATAAATGATCCTTGTTGTACAGCCTTGGTTATGACAGCGTCCTTTGTGATAGAGGTTTAGTAGGATGGGAGAACTTAAAAAGAGTGCTTTTGGATAGAAGTTCTGTGGCAGAAAAGAACATATACCACCTTGCATAATACAGCACCAGATGCTGCCAATGGCAAATCCAGTCTCTAATGGGTGTCTTATCTATCCAATCTATCCCTCTTAAATTTTAGAAGTTGATTGACCGTGGTAAATGGTTATTTGATTCTCACTCCTTCTCACTGGATATTTATTGGCAATCTATTTCCTACTGTATCCAATCTGCTAATGTATTCCTGCTTAAAAAACTACGGGTGAAGGAGGACCAGAAAGTCCAAAAAAGCCCTGTGCAATAGCTCTTACACTTAATCCTTTGTGGTTCCAGTTCCCTCTTTATGAATATATACTATTGTTTCTGTTATCTACATTAATTAACTAACTAATCCATCTGCTATTGCCAGTTGAGGACCCTTTAGGAAACCGACAACATGATGTCCCTGTTTCATAGGCAGAGGTTCAAATAAGTTTTGTCAGACCAGTGGGATCTTAAGTACAGACCATCCTTGTCCTCAGTCCTTCATTTGCAATTACGTGAAGTCTACTCTGAGAATTGTCTTCTTTTAGAATATAACAGCTTAACTACATTGGCATGTATTTTTCATAGATAGAATACATCTTGGCTGGTTTATGGTCCAGTGCAGAAAGTCCTGTTATGTTTTTATTTTGCTTGAACAGATTCAGTGGGAATGAATTCATTGGACATTACTACATCAGGGCTTGTCAAGTCACTATAGTTAAGAGTCGGTTACCCTTTCCATTATAAAACTTTCTGGGATGCTGAAGTTGTTTGAGGTGATGCAGGGCTTAGCACCAGCTCAGATACATGTGTTCTGCTCAAGCTTGTACCTTTGATTTTGCTGGTTTTCTTACAGGTTTATTTTTCCAATTCAGTTGTGAACATGTTGGGCAAGTATATCTTGGTAACCAATACAACCGAGATAGTCAATAGGCAAAATCTAGACTATCAGGCACTTTTCAATGGACCCTGAAATCTTTTTATTATCGTTTTTTTAAATTATTTTCTTTGGAGTCTGGACCTTGACTATGCCTTGACCAAGAAATTTGGATCTTGAAAAAAAAAGAATTGACTACCCCTGCATTACAGTATCAGAGAAATGACAAACAATAACACAAGGAATTAATACAGAATTTTCCTGACCTTAAAACAGCATTAAATAAAGGTCATTAGCCTACAGACAATAGGCTGCAGTAGGTTTATGGCCAGGCTAATCAAATACACAGATGTGACTAAAGAGGCTGTTAGAGAAGCTAAATGGAAATAGGTGAGAGAACTTAATAAGAAGCATTGGAACTAAAAAGCAATTCTGTTTTGTATGGAGGAATTGTGGGGCCTGAGGAAAAAAAGCCTTCTTATGTTAGCACTGACTTCAAGCAAAGGAAAAGGGACAGGAATCCCGTAGCAGAAAAGGAAACAGCAGTAGGGAGGAGAATGGGAATGAAGAGGAAGGCTAGTACTGATACCAGGCAATAGGCGATACTGACAGTAGAATGACTGTACCCAATAGGGCAAGGAATGTGAGCGAATCCAAGCAGCAACAGTTAAGATGTTTGCACACCAATACATGGAGCATGGGTAACACAACAGAAGACCTAGCACTACTGGTGCAGGAAGTGAAGCCAAATATTATACAGATAACAGAAACATGCTGAAGTAGTAGTCATGACTGGAGTACAGGTATTGACGGACATGTGCTGTTCAGGAAAGGCAAATAAAGGCAAAGGTGGCAGAGTAGCATTGTATATCAATGATGAGGTAGACTGTAAAGAAATTAGAAGAGAGTCTGTTTGGGCCCAAAATCACTTTGGGGAAGAAAGCTATTCAAGGTTCCCCTGATATAGTGCTTGGGTTATGGTACCAACCACCAGGATCCAATTTAGATATGGATAGAGACCTCTTTAATGTTTTTAATGAAATAAATACTAATGGGAACTGTGTGATTAGGGGAGACTTTAACAACCCAGATGTAGATTGGAGGACAAATACTACTAATAATAGTAGAGCCTAGATTTTCCTGGATGTGATAGCTGACAGATTTCCTCACCAAATAATTGCTGAACCAGCAAGAGAGGAGACCATTTTAGATTTGGTACTGGTGAGTAGTGACGACCTCATAGAAGAAATGGTTGTAGGGAAAAATGTTTGAGTGATCATGAGCTAATTCAGTTTAAACTAAAGGGAAGGATAAACAAAAACAGATCTGCAACAAGGGTCCTTGATTTCAAAAGAGCTAACTCTAAAAAATTAAGGGAATTAGTTATAGAAGTGGACCAGACTGAAGAACTCAAGGATCTGAATGCGTAGGAGGCTTGGAATTACTTCAAGTCAAAGTTGCAGAAGCTATCTGAATTCTGTATCCCAAGAAAGGGAACATTCTTAGGGAAGGATGGCAGACCAAGCTAGATGAGCAAATATATCTAACAAATGATTAAGAGAAAACAGAAAGCCTACAAGGAATGGAAGATGGGAGTGATCATCAAGGAAAGTTACTTTCTGGAGTGATAAAGTGAGAACTACCAAAAGGAAAGAAGAGTTGGACCTTGCAAAGGGAATTAAAAAGATCATTAAAAGGTTCTATCGCCATATAAATAAAAAGAAAACAGGGAAAGAAGAAATGGGACTGCTAGGCACTGAGGATGGGATGCAGATTAAAGATTATCTAGGCATGACCCAACACCTAAACAAATACTTTGCCTCAGTTTTTAATGAGGCTAATGAAGAACTTTGGAGTAGCGGTAGGCTAATGTCAACGAGGATATGGAGGTAGAAATTACTACATCCTAGATCGAAGTCAAACTCAAACAGCTTAATGGGACTAAATCGAGGGACCTGGATAATCTCCATCCAAGAATATTAAAGGAACTGGCACATTGAATTGCAAGACCAATATCAAGGATTTTTAATGAATCTGTATACTTGGGGGTCATAACCTATGACTGGAGAATTGCTAATATAGTTCCTATTTTTAAGAAAGGAGAAAAAAAGTGATCCAGAAAACTAGAGATCTGTCAGTTTGACCTCAGTTTATGTAAAGTCTTGGAACAAATTTTGAAAGAGAAAATAGTTAAGGACAGAGAGGTGAATGGTAGGTAGGACTAAAATACAACATGGTGTTACAAAAGGTAGATTGTGCCAGACCAACCTGATCTCCTTCTTGGAGAAGATAACTAAGTTTTTTAGAAAAAGGAAATGCAGAGGATCTAATCTAGTTGGAGATTTCAGTAAGTCATTTAATACAGTTACTGGGGAATTATTAGTTAAATTGGAGAAGATCAGGATTAATATGAGAATTGAAAGGTGGATAGAGACTTGGTTAAAGGGGAGACTACAACAGGTCATACTGAAAGGTGAATTGTCAGGCTGGAGGGAGGTTTCTAGTGGAGTTCCTCAGCGATCAGTCTTGGGACCAATCTTATTTACCATTTTTATTACTGATCTTGGCACAAAAAGTGGGAGTGCACTAGTAAAATTTGTGGATGACACAAAGTTGAGAGGTATTGCCAATACGGAGGAGGACCAGAATATCATACAATAAGATCTAGATGATCTTGTAAACTGGAGTAATAGAAATGGGATGAAATTTAATAGTGCAGAATGCAAGGTCATGGATATAGGGACTAAAAACAAGAATTTTTGCGATAAACTGGGGATTTATCAGTTGTAAATATCAGAAGAGGAGAAAGACCTGGATGTATTGGTTGATCACATGATGACTGTGAGCTATCAGTGTGATGCAGCCATGAAAAAGGTTAATGCAGTCGTAGGATGCATCAGGCTAGGTATTTCTTGTAGAGATGGGGAAGTGTTAGTACCATTATACAAGGCACCGGTGAGACCTCATCTGGAATACTTTGTGCAATTCTAGTCTTCCATGTTTAAGAAATATGAATTCAGACTGAGACAGGTGCAGAGAAGGGCTACTAAGGTGATCCAAGAAATGAAAAACCTTCTTTATGAGAGGAGACTCAAAGAGCTTGGCTTGTTTAGCCTAACCAAAAGAAGACTAACAGGAGATAAGATTGCTTTTGCTAAATACTTCAGAGGCATAAATACCAGGGAAGGAGATTAGTTATTTACGTTAAGGTCCAATGTGAACACAAGAACAAACAGGTTTAAACTGGCCATCAACAAGTTTAGACTTGAAATTAGGCAAAGATTTCTGGCCATCAGAGGAATGAAGTTCTGGAACAGCCTTCCAAGGGGAGCAGTGGGGGCAAAAAACCTAACTGACTTCAAAACTGAGTTTGATACATTTATGGAGGGGATGGTATGATGGGACTGCCCACAATTGCATGTGGCCCATTGGCAACTGGCAGTAGCAAAAATCCCCTACAATCAGAGATGGGACACCAGATAGGGAGGACTCTGAGTTACTACAGAGAACTCTTTCCCAGATATGTGCCTGGTGGGTCTTGCCCACATGCTCAGGGTCTAACTGATCTCTCTATTTGGGGTTGGGAAGTAATTTCCCCCTGAGACAGATAGGCAGAGACCCTGGAGGGGTGGGGGCTGCCTTCCTCTGCAGCATGAAGCACAGGTCACTTGCAGGTTTAAACTATTGTAAATGATGAATTTTCTGTACCTTGAAGTCTTTAAACCATGATTTGAGGACTTCAGTAACTCAGCCCCGCAGCTGAGGCCTATTTCAGGAGTGAGTGGGTGAGGTTCTGTGGCCTTCAATGTGCAGGAGGTCAAACTAGAGGATCACAATGGCCCCTTGTGACCTTTAAAGTCTGAGCAGTTTTAGTAAGGAAAGCAAAACACTGAATAATCACAATATAAGTGGAAGTTAAGAGAGGGACTCTTCATTTATGACACCTGGGAATACTGAAAATGCATAAGAAAAATATTAGTTAATTTCTGCCAGAGCTAACTCGGATTATCAGGTGTAGGAAAGTCATGTTTATAGCAATAAATCTCAGAGCCAAGGAATGCCGTTTGAACAATAAAGAGCAAGTCCAGACCTGGGACTAGCCATGCAAAAGTAAAACAAGAGTATTGATGAATTGTGAGAAAAAAGTTGTAAATTGTATTAAAGTATTAATTGAATAAATATGTCCAGACAAGGAAATGTGCATCTTAACCTGGACAGCTCCTGAACTGGGTGGTTTGTAATAATAATGTGCATTTACTGGAATATGATGCCTTCCTTTGAGATTTTCAGAGTACCGTACAAACATGGTTGCAATGAGATTGGTAGTTAAATGCTATCACACTCATTTTACAGATAAATAAACCGAGGTACACCAAGGTATAGTGTTTTTTTTCAAATATGGTCTCTAGCATTTTAGTGCCTCAACTTTTGTGTGCAAAACTTGACACCATGGTTTTGATTTTCAGAGATGCTGAGTCTCTACAACTCCAGGGGAAGTAGATTTTAACCCTGATGCTCAATACCACTGGGAAATGGGCTCTGTGTGTCTCAAACTGGACCTACAAAATGGATGCACCCAGTGAGTGGCCACCTTTGAAAATGTTGGCCTAACTTGTCCAGAGTTACACAGTGAGCCAGTGACAGAGCCAGAAATTCTGAAGTCTAATCTCTCCCTGTTTTGAATGTCAATCTTCCTGTTAGAATTTTGACCAGTGTACAGATTCCCTTAAAAATTAAACTATTTATGCCACTTCTGTTGGCATTGCTCATTGCTTTGTTTTCTTTTGTTGCATTATTGCTATTTAATTGCAAAGTCTGTGTCATCAATATCAAATGTTTTATAAAGTCACAATTAAAGTAATTTTGTAGAAGTTCACACTTAAGGAAGCGGTTGATTAAAATGTGATTTGTATTTTTAATTTATAACATGTAGGTGAGTTTTTTATGCTTTCAGGTAACTTGGGAACTGTGCCTTTACAATTATCTTCCCCCTCTACAGCAAATAGCAGATTGATGAGAAAAGGATTATATCAATGAAGGAATTTCTTATGCATTTTTTCTATTGAAATGCAATGAATTTTTGTGAAATATGTACAGTATTATTTTTAAGTGTCACTTCTGCCTGGGCATTCTATGGTAATACAATAAAAACATTATGGCCCGGATCCCGCCAGAAGTCATGTACATATTCTTAACTTTTTGCACATGAATGTTCCCACTGACTTCAGTGAGACTATGTATGAGTGTAAAGTTAAGCATGTGCTTTCATTTTTGAAGGATGAGGGCCTTAAATAGCCATTACAATAAAAAGTCAAATGAGAAGAACAACCAGAGGGAGTTTATACAGGAAATGGAAAAAGATAATAAATAAGAAGACAACAGAGTAGGAGTGATGGTCTAGTGGATAAAGACCTGGGCTAGGACTCAGGAGAGCACTGTTCAATTCTCTGCTTTTCCAGGCTTCCTGTGGGACCTTGGGCAAGTCACTTAATTCACTCTGTGCCTCAGCTCCCCCCCCCCATAAAACTGCAATAGTACTTCCCCACCTTACGAGGGTGTTGTGAAAATAAAAACCAGTAGTGATTGTTTGGCTATGGTAATAAGGGCAGTGTAAGTACTTAAATAGATAAGAAAATGTTCAAATAAACAAAATAATGGGAGGGTGGGGGAAGGGCATTAAGTGTTGTTTAAATATGGAGTGGAATGGATGTAAAAGAGAGCATATTCTGTACTTTATGGTCCACCACAACATGCTTGCCTAAGATGAGATCCCTAAAAGGCAAGTGTCTAAATGCAGATGTTAAGTCTGTCCTGTTACACTACATATATTGTTGCAAAATATAAGGTACTAAATAAATGAGATTTAAAAAAGTTAAAAATACCCCTCCTGTCAAACAAGACTTTTTTCACGGGGTTATTTTGGTATCTTGTGTTAAGAATCTCACTCAGTTGGCCTGGGTGGCTAGCCTGCAGTGAATTATTTTTATCAATTAAAAATTGCTGTTTACTATTTATAGTGGCATTAAAATATAGAAATGTTGGGCAATGTCATCCAAAGCAGCTGGGCAGGGAGCTCTGTGAGGCTGAACATAAGAAGGTGCTTCGTGGAGGGGGACCAGGTGCTGGATGGGATACAGTGTTGGGATCCCTAGGGCAGAAAACTCCATTGCATAGGAAATCTGTGCAGAGGACTAGGTTATCTGTACTGCTCTTTTGGTTCCTCTTCTCCCTGGGCAGCAGGGGTCTTCATGTATATTCCTTACACACACATCCATCAGGTTGACCTCTGAAGCCGTTATGGTCATATATTACCTGTATTCAGAATGAGTATATGTACCAAAATATGCACCACACAGACACTCTCAAGTTGCTACCTCCCCCAAATGTGAGCTGTGTGTACATTGATGGGGAATGTCCCTCAGGGTTTAAATATCTATTAATTTTACATCCAGCATTATGTGGTTGAGAGTTATTTTAGAGTTACTTGGTCAAAATCTTTTCTCAATTATACCTCAACAACCCCAGTGGGGTATAAAGGAGGGTCAAAACCTTCCCTCAATTATACCTATAACCCCATCTATGTTTAGCCTTACAATACATGTATACAACAAAGATAAGCCATTTTCATTGGTTAAATCAGGACTGAAAATACTCCAAGTGATAAGATCTAAGGTTCCATAGCAATACTCAGAACAATTTCACTGAAATTAGTGAAAGGGAATGTAGTATAATGGGGGGCAATGAAACCTGGGTTTGTTAGGACTGAGGAGGGTGTTGTTTTATACTTGTTTAATCAGACATTGTCCTCTTCTCCTTATGATTTTCTCTTGTTAGGACATGGCATATGCACCTGTGTTTTCTCTCTTGATGAATGAAGCAGAGCTCAAGTTTAGCTGAGATTGGCTTCCACTTCAAGAAAGGTTGCTTCTTGCTGACTGAATTATAATTTTAAAACATGGAAACTGTTCATCAGGAAGCCAACATTTTAACTCCTTGCATCTCTTTTGCCTCATATTTGATGGGTGAAATCTTGGACAATTGAAGTCATTGGGAGTTTTGCTATGGACTTTAATAGAGTCAGAATTTCACTGTGATGACCCAGCATCAATGTGACACCATCAATAATATTATTAGTAACCCACTCCTGCATATTTTGATAGTCCAAATCCATTTACTATATCATCCAAATGATTTAAATGTGTTCATAGAGGTACCGTGCCTGCAGCCGGATCCAGCAGAGTGCCTATCAGAAGCCCCATTGACTTCAGTAATGTTCCCCTGGAGTAGAGATGGAATGCAGGGTCAGGCCCTTGTTAGCAAAGTTTGGTGTTCTAGCATATTGTGGTATTTCATGTTTGATGAAGCAATTGCTTTATGGCAGAAGAGAGTAAAGAAACACAGTCAATTCACACAAACTTTGAGTATGACATGAGCATAGTCGGTCATTTTAGGTACACATCATCTGTAAAATCATGTCAGATTATTCCAGAGGACTGAGCCATGAGAAACCTTTGATTTTTGGTTTGGCTTGGAAATTCCAGCTTCACGCTGTCTATGTCCAAGGAACATTCTGATGAGGCTTCTCACTGTGTCCCCTTTGGGAAAGACAAAGCGGGTGAGGGAATATCGTTTATTGGACCAGATTCTGTTGGTGAACCACAAGCTCCATGGAGCTCTTTCTTCAGTTATTTACAAATTTTGAACATTTCCTCTTTCAGCAATCACCTCCTCTAAGGTACAAATATCAGCTCATGACACATTAATGTAGCTCGTTGTTAAGATGATACACTTTCAAATCTGTTACTAAATGGCTGGTAGGCCCAAATCTAGCAAAGCACTTAGATTCATGTGTCACTGTAAGTATATGAATGGTCCCACCCATCATAGTCAATACGTTTACCCGTTTACAGTGCTAACTGATCCTTAGGAAATTACCAAAAAAGGCATAAAGACAACACTTAGCTTTGAAGTCAATACATTTACTCATGCTTAAATTTACCTACATGCTCAAATACGTTGCTGGATTGGGATCCTAGTGCATGAGCTGAAAGGTTGAACCCATATCTGAACCATGATTGACCAATTGTCTGCCAAATAAAAACAATGTACAGGGAACTTCCTTTTAATCTTCATACTGTGTCACATTAGATGCATTTCTGACTTTATATTAGTGGGTGGGGGGTTGTTTTCTTTTTGCTCATTTTGTAATTTTCTGAGGATTTATTTTGTATTGTAACTAGGCAAACACATTAGTTAAAGCCAGATAGCATCTTCTGACCAGCTTTGCCAGTAAATCACTGAGCTATGTAATTGAGTTTGTGTAAAATTATGCATTGTAACCTTGGGAATAAATAAAATAGGGAGAAAAAAGTAGATCTTTTAACTCATATCATTTTTTCAGCACACAATTTGTTTTGATTCTTCTTTTGCCCTCCCACTTCATCATGTTTGTCCTTCATTCAGAGTTCAAATGAAAAACACACTACAGTATAAAAGTGGTGAAATTTAACTGAAACGTCTAATGATGTCTGATTTGGCTTGTAGGTGGAATGGAAGACAATGCCTGCATTTATGGTTAACTATAAGTGATACACTAGGAAGATGACGGTATTCAGACACACACAAACAATTTGATTCAGACAGATTGGATACAAGATTTCAACCAGCATAAGGAGAACAGGTGAGAACCCTTGAGTGTGAAGCTGAAATAATATGTATTCTGGTGGACAGGGAAAATATTTCTCTATAATACAATACACCTTCTATTGTATATTAAAACTCTTAATTTAAATCTTCCCAAAGACTTATAAATTAAATGGAAATACAAACATCGTAATCAAATGGAGATGCATATTTGCAGATAGTCACTAAATCAGTGACATATCTTCACAATTTTAGCAGTGTTAAATAGCAGGTTTGCTTTGATTTAATTTAAATCAATGATTCCTTCTATCTTTACAGGTATGTTTGCAAAGAAAATCTGCTGACCCTGACTTGTAACTTCCAGTTTTCCTGTTCACTTAGGTTTTTGTTGTTGTTGATTTCCATTCTATTTACAGCCAAATGATGGGGTCAAAGCTTCCTAACAGCATGGTCAACAGATGTAGCACAGAGATGACAACTGTAGGTTTCAGTCCTCTTTTGTTACCTGAGCACTGACTGATGGTTGAGATGCTGGAAGTCTGAATGTCAAAGGGCACCAGAAGGCTCTTACAGCCTTTGGAGCCCAAATCTACTTGGGAGAGAAAAGGCCAAAAAAAATATGCCTTTTACTTTCCTTTATGTAGAAGTGAAATGAACTGTTTGCTGGAGATTCATATGCTAGGAAAGAGGCCCCTTATGTGCTCTGAGGAATTTAGTGAAGTTTTCTCATCAACTTTTGGATGGAAAGCAAGCTTTGAAAGCTGTCAAAGTGTATATATTTAATGTTTGAAGATTTGGTGGTTTTATCTAAAAAGTTAAACTAGGTATTGATAGAAAAGAAAATTTCTGAGTTCAGAACAAAACCAGCCCCTCTGTGTGCTTACAGAAAGTTTTCTCCATTGACTTAGTTTAAACTTTCTTTGGGTGTGAGAGCTTAGAGACTATTTTTACCCCTTTATGTCAGAAAAATGAGTGCTAATACACCAAGTATTGTTCTCCCTTTTCTTCACTCCTAGCTATAATTAAAACAATTATTGAAAATGTTTCAAATCTATGTAGTCCTTGGTTAACTTTTAAAATTTGTATTTGAAGAAGAGCAGTAAAATTAATTTGTACCTTGCTCAGAAAAGTGCTAATTACTTGAGAATGGACATTACTGCACTGCCAACAAAAAGAATGTGATTAATATTACACTTGAATTTATATACAGTGATTCAGTTAACTATTTCATGTTGGAAATTAATTTCCATATCTCAGAGGCATCTACAGACTCATGAATACTGTGTTCCCAGCATGCAGTCAGATAAGTCTTCAGCTTAATATACATGGTACTCAGAGAAAAAAAAACTTTAAAAGGAGGTAAAGTGAGGCCTGCCAGGATAACTGAGTGATACAAATAGTAAGTCTATATTCTATAGGTTATCCATTATGTAAATTTTGAAAGTGTTAGGGATCATTATTTTGAAGAAAAAGAAATAAGAAAAAAATTACAGTTTTGTCTTTCTAGAAAGAAAAGTTACTTTGGAAACTCAGAGCAATAGAAACTTACAAAAAAGTATGTTTTTATTCTGAAACACTTCTTTCCATATCTTTGTTTCTTCAATACTTCAGTAACTGACTTTAGAAATCTTACAATTCAGGCAGTCTTGGAACAAGACTTCATTCTTACAACAAGCTTCTTGGTAATTCGTTCTTTTTCGTCCTTTAACAATAGCTCTTAAACATCATTACAAATCAATATACTATGTCAGTTTGAAGTGAATAATACAAATCGAATAGCATAGATGAAAAGAAAAAATTATGAACTGTGTATATAACAGATAAGTACATGGGCTCTAAATATATAATCTATATTATACCCAGTGGTTAACTGGAGAAATATTTCTGAAAACACACCTGTTCCATGAAAGACTTGTGAGAAGTACAAATTCATTGATAAAAGGTGTGTGTTGACAAGAAAGCAGAGAGTATACTGCAGAAATAGCCAAAGTACTATTTACAGGTGCAACGGTTGTAATGGTTCTTTCCCTGATAACTGAGTTCATGCCTGCAGATTATGCAGACAAGGGTACATGTGCTTTATTTATATATTGTTTTTACCACCTCCTAATCTCATGGCTCCTCCTCTTCATTATTTTTGTTTGGTCTGGAGTTGTGGATCTCTCTGAGATGAAAATGAGAAGTGATAACTGGCAGTGCATAAAATACTGGTTAGTGAATTTTCAAAACAAGCTTAATTGATGAGGGCTTGTGAAATGACCTGTTTTTCTAAAGCACGTGTACAAACCTGCATGTACATGTTTGCATGCTGCAATTGCATAGATGTAAATGTTACTTGAGAGCACATGCATATATCTATACACACCTGATCCATGCACGTACCTATATGCATGTACAGATGAACACTTTGACATACGTGTCTTTGAAAATCTGGATTAATATTTATTAGCTAACAAACAACTGAACAAAAATATCAGTAATGTTAGCTCCAAAGAGTGATATTCCCCCCCCCCACCATAAGTTTTAAAAAATGACCTAACACTATTTGTACAAATATTTTCCAATGATTAAAGGCAGTGTAATCTCTTCCTCTTTCTATGCTTTTCTGTGGACATTTTTGACTATAATATACAAATATTAATCTGCATCTTTGTTTCAGCACAACCTCAATTTGACATTGCATTTTTGCCAGGTGGAACAAAAAGCAATAAATTAGTTTTGAATGTTTATGATCTTGTATTATAAAGACTCTGCAACAGACGGTATTCAAAATCAATTGTCAAAGTGATGGGGGATTAATAACTCTGGGTAAGGGCACATTTCAAGATCAGTGGGCATTTTTCAAGATCAACTGCTGTATTTCATTATTGCAACTTATATTTTAAATATGTTTCAGATGGCTTTTTTAGAAACAAATTAGATTTTAGTAGAGCTGAGCAAATAACTCTTAATGAATAACCGAGTTGATGAATTTTGTCATCTGTTTATGGAATGTTTTTGAAATTATTTGGTAATTGTTTTAATGAGTTTCAGTGACGGTGGCCTGCTATTCAATATCAGAAATTCAAGCTATCTTGCTTAGTTGTGACTTATTGCAAGTCACATGGTATTGTTTCTGTTCCCTGACAAGTTGAGGGCAAATCCTATAATCAGATTTCTGGGGTAAATGTTTGTGGAGGGCAAATTTAAAAATCCCTTTCGACAAATATACAAGTTTATAATTGGTTTTAACAAACGGAACAGGTAGTAAAAATCCAATGATATGAAAGAAGTTGGAAAGTAAACACACAGAGACATAAATATGACCAAAGCAAAGTCATTTTAAAATCCAAATGAATATTTACAGACATTTTTGTAGTATTTGCACAGCTCTAGTTTTCCTCTTATTTGCTCAAATATTTCTTTTGAGAAAAGACCATCAAGTTTAGACAATAAATGTAAGGGAAGTGTAAAAGAGGGCTGTGGGTGTTAGGTTCCAAACACTGATACCTTCACTGAATAATTTTAGCTCTCCAAATAGGGGTGGTTTGGATTTCAATTGTATTTGATGATAATGACATAAATTCAGTGATAGTTGTCTTGTTCTGGTAAAAGCCTACTTTTCTTCATCCCTCAGCCAGTGACTTTGGGTCATCAATGGGAGATCCATTTGTAGACTGTGGGGCTATGAAGGATGTGTGGACTATGTCTCTTTTTATATATGTATATTATTTTGCCTTGCCTCTAAATACAGGGAAAACACACAACATATTTTTCAACAAAATGCACATGCATAATCTCAAGATCCATGCATCATATTTAACTGTCATTTCCTTTGATTAACCTTCACCTGACCTCACTCTCTAAGGCAATTTCATTTCCTTTTGCCCCTACATTGAAATACTGAACTCTATCAGGTAAGTACATCTGTCATTGAAGAGCTGACTATTTTATTAGAGCTCACCATAAATGTTCGTTATAGAAAACAGTTTGCAGAATCTTTCACTATTGGGGATAGCTTAGTCCAATGCAAACAGACCTGTGGTGAGCAGTTCTGTCCCTCCTTTAGAAATACGTGCACTCATGACAAAGAAACTACATAAATATAGTTTATGCATTTAAGCCCCACATTATAGAGGTGTGTGGATATGCGTTTTTATTCATAAAAAGCAACAAAGAGTCCTGTGGCACCTTATAGACTAACAGATGTATTGGAGCATAAGCTTTCGTGGGTGAATATCCACTTCATCAGACGCATGTAATGGAAATTTCCAGAGGCAGGTATAAATATGCTGGCCAGAATTAATCTGGAGATAATGAGGTTAGTTCAGTCAAGGAGGCTGAGGCCCTCTTCTAGCAGTTGAGGTGTGAACACCAAGGGAGGAGAAACTGCTTTTATAGTTGTCTAGCCATCCACAGTCTTTCCATTACATGCATCTGATGAAGTGGGTATTCACCCATGAAAGCTTATGCTCCAATACATCTGTTAGTCTGTAAGGTGCCACAGGACTCTTTGTAGCTTTTTACAGATCCAGACTAACACGGCTACCCCTCTGATACTTTTTATTCATAGAGTTTTAGGCTACAAGGGGCCATTATTAGAATTAGTTGGGAATTTTCCAAATCAACATTTTTTATTTGAAAATGCTGATTCATTGAGATGGAAACTGTTCACAGGAAAGGGGCAGTTTTGATGAAACTAGTGATTTAAAAAAAATTTGAATTTTTTTTTGAACCTTGAAACATCCTGTTTCAACATTTTTTAAATGAAAGGTTTGCTTTTTGTTTGAAATGACATTTCATTTCAAAATTTTAGATATAAGGTAATTTTTTAGAGAAAAGATTGAAATAGAAATGAAATATTTCAAAATTATCAGTATGCAATGTTTCAATGAACTTGAGCCACATTTTATTTTATTTTCTTATTAATTCATGAAAAATTTTGAGACTTTGACTTTTTGTCCCAGAGACAGGAAAAAAATTCAAAATTTCGAAAGGGAAAACTGTCTCCTCTCTACCTCTAACCACTATGTCATCTAGTATGACCTTCTGCATACCCAGGGCACAGACCCTCACTCAATAGTTCTTGCATCAAGCCCATTACTTCTGTTCAAGCCATAACATATCTTTTAGGAAAATATCCAATCTTGACTTTAAGACTGCAAGTGATAGTGGATTCTCTATGTCCCTATATAAGTTGTTCCAATGGTTAATTACTCTCACAGTTAAAAATATGCACCTTAGTTCTTGTTAGAAATTGTCTAGCTTCAACTTCATTGGATCTCATTATGCCTTTTCATACTAGATTAAAGAGATGTAAACTACCAGAAATTGGTTCCCTATATAAATACTTGTACACCATGGTCAAGTCACCCCTTAATCTTGTTTTTAATAAACAAACTAGATCAAGCTTCTTTAGTATCTCATTATCAGGCCTGTTTCCCAGTTCTTGAATCATTCTCATACCTCTTTTGTGGACCGTTTCCAGTTTTTCAATTTTTTAATACCATTTGCAGTTGGATGGTCAGCTTCAAACATTTGCCAATATCAACTATGCAAAAATCTCAGGATTCCTCCCAAAATGATGAGACTAGCTTAAAATAATTTATTATTAATTTGTGTTGTGGTATCATCTACAAACTCCAGTCATGGACTAGGGTCCCATTGTGCTAGGTGCTGTACAGGCACAGAACAAAGAGATGGTTTCTGACTCAGAGAGTTTACAATTTAATTGCTCTCTGGCTTTTGAGCTTTTGGGTCATTTTTACTAGCTATTCTCCACAGCCATGAGGGATAACAACTTATATATTTTATAAAATGAAAGCTGAGATTTGCACAGATCTAGAGTTTTAAAAAAACCCAACCCACCAGTATCACAACACTTATGATAAAACTATGAGAGTTGGCAATTTAGAGACCCACCGTTGATTTAAATTGACTTCAGGAGAGTTTTTTTTCTTTTGCTTAAAAAATATCCAGTAAAAAAAGTCATGCAATAATGTCTGTTGATCTTACTGTAGGCCTCATAAAATTTAAAGTTTGGGCCAAACTTTATCAGATATGTGACTTTAAAGGTTTTGCAAACAATTCTCTAGAGCAAATATTTCCATAAAAAATGCCTTAAAAACAGTCTGTTCTTAATGAATGCTCTTTAATGACAGAGATGTACTTACCTGGCAGACTGAAGAATTAAATGTAAGAACAAAAAGAAACTGAAATTGCCTTAGGGATTGAGGTCAGGTGAAGGTTAATCAAAGGAAATGACAATAAAATGGCATTCATGGCTCTTGTTACAGTTTTAATCATTTCTCTCTCTCTCTCTCTCTCTCTCTCATTCAGACCCACACACAGAGTTTATAACTTTTGCCCAATGTATACAGGTAAAAAAGGATTATATTTTTGCATTTGTTTTTTAAACAAATACAACTTGTTGGATTTCTGCTGCTGTTTAGCTTCTTAAAACTTGTATAGAGATGCTTTAAAATGTGTATGGGGAGCTGAGGAAGAATAAGGAAAAATATTAAGAAAAGATGATTTTAACAAGAATATACCACTGTATACTCTCCCTCTGATACATTACGTTATGAAAGATTTCCAGAAATGGGAGAATGAAGACCTTGATTAAGCTAAATAAGACACTTGTGCCAGACTAGCCTTTGGAGATAAGATAGAGAAATGGACCTGTTGGCATAAGAATGTTTTTACTCCCTTCCCATTCTGGGATAATCTATGAATAATGACTCTGTTTTAAAGTATAGAGTAAATGAATATTTTAAAGTGGCAAAGAATCCTGTGGCACCTTGTAGACTAACAGACATTTTGGAGCATGAACTTTCGTGGGTGAATCCACACTTCGTCGGCTACCCCTCTAATATTTTAAAGTGATTTCCACTCCCTGCCTCCAAAACAAAAAATTCCCACAGAACTGATTAAATTGTGAAGGGAGCTTTTGTCCCATTAAATTGGGTGTCAACGATCTTGTGATTGATTGATTGATTGATTTTTGTGTGAAACTTGTTTTCAAACTTTTGAATTGTCATTTTATGCTAGTCACCTTGGGTAACTTACACGCAGTATGACACAAATGAGGGCAACTTTATATAAGTTATCATTGCCTGAGGCATCTCTTTAAAAAATGAGAGCAATGCATTTTTCTTCAAGTATGTTTATATAACTGTTTTTTTCCCCTATAATGCAAGACATTTTTAAGGATATAGTAAAAAAAAAAAATCAATCTTCACATATGGTAGTTTGACTATAGCAAGAATGTTTTCCCCACTATTTGGATCTTATGCTGCCAAGCACTGAACACCATCAGCTCTTGCTAAAATTGTTGGGAGTTGAGTCTGCTTGCAGAGCATCTTGCAGAATTAGGCCTTCTAAGATGGGTAATATAAAGCTAACATATTACTCTAAAACACTGTTATATCATCACCCGATTGAGTTCTACAATAAGTGATGTGTTAGTTGTATCCACATCTGAGAAAAAGTCTGGAAATAGTTTTCCTTGTATTGCCATGCTGTATATCTACATGATCACTACTTGTAACGTGGCATTTTCCTGCTAGTTCCCACATGCTGAACACGTTCACATGCATGCCATATGTGATGTTTGACACTGAGCTGTAGAGGGTAGGAAAACAATGATGTACATGTCTATGAGCAAAGCTGTGAAAAGATGATAGGTGATGATAGTAAATGGTAGAGTTAGTCAAAACTGAGCCATTTATCTGAACCCCATAAATGGTACCTGGTTCCAATCCACCCCTGATTTTGCAAAATCAAAACCAACCTCACTTTCCTCAATCTCTCCTGTGCAAGGGAAAAGAAATCACTGACCAAGCCATGGAGGCCGAAATCAGTACTAATTCTATTAACTGAAAGATCGTTCATTCAGTACGAAGGCCTGGCCCTGTGAAGATTTAAATAGGTGAGTAACTCAGGTGCTTAGGTATTTTCAGGATGGAGCTTTTTGTTATATCTTATATTGAAATAATATTTATATTATTATTCTCATACAATGGGAGTTTCAAAGGTCATCACTAATGGAAGCAGAGTCAGGCCAGTGCTGAGTAGTTATGAAAATCCCACACATAACATTTCTGTTTTGTAAAACTTTTTAGGAGTTTTGTTTTGCTTCTATAAAATGTTACATCAGTAGTTACGGACGAACCTTGGATAAAACAGGAATAATCATAGTCAAATACACTTGATAAAATTTTAAATGAAGCCCTCCGAACATCTCAGGTGAAGACTATCAGCATTAAACAATGACAACTAGGAAACAATCCAGAGTCTGATAGAGTATAAAGTTTCATTGGAAAGACCAATACTGCCACAAAACATTTCTTCTGGAAAGCTGCACATAATGAAATTGTATTGCTATTAAATAAAACCGCCCAGGAAGAAATATTGCTATAAATATCCAAGCTACAGTTCTTCCAGACACTGACCTATTTAAACAGAAAGCTTGCAATCAGCTAAAACATTCTCTTCTAAGTCATTCAAGATGGCATCAAGTGCATCCTTACCACTTTGCTTTCGATGTTTGTTTTAAAAAGCTACAGCATTTTCATAGTCTCTTATTTCTCCTTCAACCGTAACACAGCATTTGGCTGGAAAAAGTGCTGAAGCCTGATGCTTAATGAAAGAAACTCTGACTGAAGATTCTGTAGTTTTCTAATGAAACCTTGTGAATGTTTTTTGTCTGAATATATGTAATTACCATGTAGGATGTCCTGAGAGGCCATACTGGCTAATCCAATGCAAATAAAGTGATGGGAGACTGGAAGGGACTGGAGTCCTCATCCTCCAGCTTGATCCATGCAGTGGGAAACTGGGCCTGTGCAGAGTCCCACTCAATGCCATGGGACCCTTAGACCTGGCTGGAGGATCAATGAAGCCAGCAGAGCTCTGCACAAACACAGAGGTTTCCCTTCATGGTTCAGATTGCAGGTTCGAGGCCTTTTGTTAGGACACAAACTTTTTCATGTGAACTAAAACTGATTCATATTTTTTTTCTTTGCCCATGTTGCAGAACTGTTGTGGGGTGTGTGTGTGGGGAGGGGAGGGGGAAATATCACCATTTGCAGCTTCCCCTATCAGCAAAAAACAAGTTTTTGTCTTTTGCAAAAACTATCCTTGTGCATTGTAATGGATGGGAGAAGCTGAAGGTCAAACTTTAAATTATATTTGCTGTCTCACATTTGTGCTGGCTGAGTTTTACATACTCTATGGGATTAACAGCATTCTCATCCTGATGGAGGGAGATTGGGGACAAGAGAGCTCATTTGAGTATCCAAGTAGTATGATCAAAAAATAATGGACTGGCATGAGGCTTTGGACATATTTTCCATTCATTTTCTATGTTGTTTTTGATTTGGAAGGAAATGTTATAAGAAAGTGTTCTCAGCTTTATTAATTATTTTGGTGGGAAATTGGGAAAGACTGGAGTTTTTGGGGAATATGAATACGAGCCTGGTAGTGATATTATCAGCAATACCACAAATGGAGATGAAACTAGAGAGAGAAGGCATAGAAAGGAAGAGAGAGAAACACCTTCTACCCCCATCACCACCAAAACAGCAACAACAGCAGTTTTATTTAATTTCTGTGGTGGGACACATGCTGAAATAGCAGTTGCACCCACAAAGATCAACAATATTGATACTTTTCGCCTCCTGTCAGTGAGTGCATCAATGAACAACTTCAACACAGATCTTTGTGAATTATCCTTAGCTCAGTTTGTGCCACTACAGTCTCCTAAGACTAAAAGAGGAAGATGCCACAACTGACTGGTGGTCAAAATAAAGATGTTGGCATTCTAGTGAGCCTCCCCAGTGTCCAGTTATCTAAAAGTGTCTGGGGTGGATTGGCTCTTATGCGGGAATTATTAACTTGACTTTCTTGTTAAGCTAGTTGTGTTACAAATTGTTTTGATCAATGCCAGTGATAGTAGAATAAAAGTCATCCAGCAGCTACCGTAGTTTGTTAGCTCAAATGAATTCATATGCTTGGCTGTTTGGTAATCTGTTGAAATAAATCAGTGGTCTCCGTTCATTCCTCAGCATTTGTTGGGATCCAATGAATGTTCTGGGTTGAATGGAGGTTTCTTTAGATATCTTGGATATTCTCTAGACCTACAAATAATGAGAGGAAGAGACCACCTCTCAAGTTCTGAGCCTCTTCTCAAATGGAGCTGATGTGGTCACTCTGAGGTCATTTCTGATTGTATATGAAATTAATTTATAGTGCAATGCATCCCTAACTGAGGACTAATTTCTTTTATGAGTTTTTGAACTGGAAAATGAGCTTACTGCCTCAAGCTTGCTGCCTCAAATTCCCCTTTGCAGAACTGATCATGCAGAAGGATGGGTAATATCTGGAATATAGATCTAAAAAATGAACATTAACAATAGTGGCATTTCTTTATGGTGTCAATTTAGAAATACAAGTAAAGCAGGAGTAGGCTGGCAATAGAAGCCTTCACGTTCCATGCTGTTGTCCTTATTGGGGTTATCAGAAGGTCAGGAGTCTAATAGTGGCCTGGACAGCCCTGGGCAACTTTGGACCATTCAGTGTGCCCACCTGTGGGACCTGGTTTAGAAAATGTGTCAGCATGTTTCCTTGCTTCTGCTCAAAGCACTAATTCTGTGAGTTAAGGGCCTTTCAGATGAAAAAGGTAGAATCCATTCATGTCACTCAGTGTCTGAGTTTACTGGTGCCAGCTGTACTGTAGGAAAGACAACTGTTGGGAAGAGGGACAAACAACAGGACAATCTGGAATAACGGGCAACTTCATGATATATTTTACATAAGACTTCTGCCTTTTGCATCTTCAAGGACTTTTATTGCTCATTAACATTAATTTTATTTGATATCTGAAGGTGGGGGTCTCCTTTAAATAGTGGTATTTAAATACATTTACAATAACTTAATATTTTTTCTATTACAGTTTCATAAAATAATCCTGTTAATTTTTTCCGTTCTGTCTTTCATGAGCCAATATTTTCACTGTTGTGCACTCCTTCCTTCCTACTACTTCCATTTTCTCTTCCTCAAATACAATGCCACTTCATTTCTTCAAGTGAAGACTGTGTGTTTGTATATGGGGGAATACTTCTCAGATGTCTAGATTGTGTTCTATTTTTGCCTTTTAAATTATCTTGGATATTAGCACCATGAAGCTGCTTGTATACAGCACAGCTACCAAGCAACTTGTTAGGGAGTTCTCATTTTCATTGTAACTATCTTGGATTTGGTCTTCTATAAGTATCATCTTATCTACTGGAGTAGCCTTCATCAGAAATGCTTCCTTTGGTTGTTCCCTAGTTGTGGATTTCAGTTCTCGATTATGTATAATAACTTCAGGAATCTAGTGGCAAAATAATTGAACATTTGAACTACCAAGATATTCCTGCTTTATTAGGCTAGTAAATGGAGCAAGAGTTTCTAACAGGATTATGGGACCATAATACGGTACTGTATAGCAATAGGAGTTGTACAGAATGCAGATAGTATATGGCCCAAACTGTTTATCTTAGCTCAGCTGTTTTAACTGAGTTTCACCACATTATAGGGATGTGATCAGCAGCTCCAGTAGGTCTTTTAGAATAGGGAGAGAATGCTTGCATGAACTGTTAGATCATTTGATCATTCTAATTGGAATTTATTTTCTATCCAGAAAGTGTCTGATAATGAGTACAAATAAGCTAGTACTAGGGCAACTGAAAATTGGCAGTGCACTAAAAGCTGACTAAAGTGTTTTGGGAGGCTATCTTCACCTCCTGTGAGTTGAGTCAGAGTTTCTTATTCACATGTAGCCACACCACTCCTAGTAAAACAAACTTTAAAAGAATTTCTGCTCCTGGGGAAGGACTGAGCCATTTCGATTTTGAGAGAGAGAAAAAGAGAGACATTGATTTTACAGCAATGCCCACTGAGATATTTAGAGGATTCTCATTCTTACCGTATTTGTGAGAAATTAAACCTGCTGCCCAACTTGAACCAAAATGATAACTTGTCTTTTTTTATTTCTAAACTAATTTAGGTATTTTAAATGAAAAATAAGCTACATTGGTGTTTTCAGTGTGCAGGTGGGAGGAAAGGACTACACAATGGACTTTGCAGATACTTAAATCTGCCTCTGAGAGACCTCACTATTGCTCCTGATAAAACTCTTACTTCTAGTAAAGGCATAGGACAGATTAAATTCTCAGTCTGAATTCTCCCTATTCCTTTGGTATACAGCTAGAATAAGGACAGATCACTTGAATTACTTTAGCCTCTGGAAAACAAGGACAAAGCTATATATATCGCACATTTTGGGCTCTTCTTCATAGAGGAAAAGCAGATATTGTTTATACGAAACAAAATGATCAATTTTCTATTTAGAGAATGCAGATGAAAGTTTAGTTAGGCTTCTACATTTTCTGGTGCAGCTATCTTTTAGAAAATAAAGCTGAAAGGAATCTGTTCCCACAAAATCTGATTTTGCCTCAACTTAGGTTTAAAGTAGAAAATATTTGACAATTAATACTTATGTGTACCCTTTGAAATAACTGACCTTTTGGGAGTAGACGGATCTATGAGATTAGCCTTTGTATTCTACTCTAGGTCTTTAACTCTCTGCCTTGTCGATGTAAGTTCAGTGGATACAGATCTGAAACTTGATTTCCTCAGTATAGCTGTATTAGCATTCAGCTGTGGGTATGTAAGATAATAGTATTAAAAGCAACCTTCCATCCTGTTGTCATGGATGCAGCACAGCCCAATACTGGTAGCAGTACACCACTAGTCTTTATACAATCTCATTTTTATCTACCAATTTTAATTTAATTACACCAGAAATTCTTAACTGTATATAAAATGTGATTTTATTTTCTGTTTTAGACATTACAATGTAAGAATTGAGCAGCAAATGTTCTTTGTCCAATGCTCATTTTTTTTGTATTCCAAATAACTGTCAGTATTAGTTATGAGACTGTGTGAAACAAGTAGCCATGAAAGATGCCTTCTTTTATGACAGAATGAGTGGTTTCATGAATTTTAAAGGAGCACATTTGTATTTTCTCTTCTTGAACTACATGAGGCTACTCACAAATAACTGACAGAAGATAATTGTTTGAGGAATTATAATGCCTTTCAAGATTTTGTAGGATATTGCTATTTTCATAATCTTTCACTTATCAGGTGATCTACCTGATTTATTTATATCTGTAATTTGGAAATTAAAGTACTCCCATTCTATCAGCATAGGTACATGTTTTCTCAGGATAGCTCAAACTCCTGCTCACCAAAATAAAGAATATACTATTTTTTTTGTCTGTTACTAAAGAAATGCAACATAACTGGAGAACAGTCAGGAATTATTCCAGACCACATGAGACAATATGGAACTGTTCATACTGCTATGTCAGTGTTTTAGGATTTCTGAAGAACTGATTTCAATATGCAATGCTAGTAACCATGTCACTAGGCAGTGTATGTAGTGTAGTTTGTCAAGATTTAAATTAATGCATTGCTAACACTAACTTCAGTGGGATTTTGTGTGAGTGAGTAAAGACATCAGGCCTTTATTTGTCTAAGAAAATCTTTTTAGTTGTGATTACAGGGCCAGATCCTCAGTTGGTGAGAATTGCTGTTGCTCCATTCGGTCAATATTCATACCAAATCTGAAGTCAATGGAGCAACACTGATTTATACTAGCTCAGTACATGGTCCATGATTTTAAAAAAAAAATTGGATTTGGTATTTGAGGGTACAGCAGCCTATTTTATCAAAGATCTACTTGACCTGTGTTTAAAATTTTCATTAAAATCAAAACTAAACATATCCTTAGACTGAAAAAAACCATATTGCCTCAGTCATTAATTACTTTAATTCTCTGACAAGGTTGTGTGTAGAAACCTAGCATTGTATGACAATTTATCTTAGACACATCAATCACACTTTTAAATAATTTTGTATTTAGTGTAAAATTATCTTTTCATTTTTTTAAAAAAAGGGCTAAAATTAGGCTTCTATAGATCTAGCTTTTTTTTCTGTTTTAATCATGACATACTTATGTTCTTCTCTTGGTAGTTTTAAGCTATTTCCCACTCATTAATAATTGGGCATTGTTTTCTAACAGCAATATCTTAGTATGTTTATACATAACAGCTGTTTATAATATCTGTTATTTTGACTGAAAACCTCCAAATTCTGTGCACTCCCATAATTAAACTACTATGAAGGCACATGCATCAGTCAGGCACCAACATTATGGAGTGAAAATTAAAGAAGCAAAACATCAGAGTGTCTACTGTATGTGCCTGCTGTTAGACACTCAAGCATGGAGAACAGGATACACCTCTATGGATGGATAGCTTTCCTTATTAAAAAAACTCAGTAGGACTCACAGTAGGGGTACATACTAAAACAAGGCTTTGCAGTAATTTCCTTGAAAGAAATTTCCCAAGACAGCAACTTGAAAAGCTTTTAATCTTATGACTGGCTATATAGTGAGTTTGATTGTAGATGGTATAAAAAGACCATTAGATTACAGCTGATCTGGTAGAGTTGGTCCAAAATCTTGTCCGTCCCACCCTCCCCTCAAGAAAAAAGCAATTTTATCTCTTGAAAATGTAGTAGAGTATGTCTATGAAAGTGCTAGTGTCTTTGAGAGCTTTGGAATCTTTTTTAAATAGATTTTTCCTTAGAGTTAAAAATGATAATAAAAAACCAGGCATAATGCTTTTACTGGATGGAACAACAGACCTCTATGGCATATTTACTGCACTTGAGATATTGAACTCATTCATTTGATGAACCAAATGTTTCAGCAGGTGAAACACTGCTTTATCTTTTTTACTTAAACTCCTATTTTTTCAGCTGTTGGTGTTATGGTGTCCTTTTGCAATGTAAACTCTTCTGTTTATTCTCCTGTTTGAAAAGCACACTGAAAATACTTCCATAAACACTTGTGAATTCAAAGAGCTACTATTTGATATCTCATCCTGCACTGGCACTGTGCACTACAGTGTATTAGCAATGTTCTCATTAACTTTGTCTGATTTATGTTATTTATTGAACACAATTATTAAACATCAAAACATTTGGAAAAATTCCCATTCAAATATACTGGAATGCTGTTGAGCATATTGTAGCCAATTGATGGAACATGTTGAACAGCCCATGGTAATCCGATATTCCTTAAAACTAGAGGATTGTATTCTATGCTTTATAGAACAGTGGTTCTATTCATCTGTAAAGTGCCAGATCCTACAGTCCTTTCTTCCATTAGCTTTAGTGGAAGAATTGACGCAAAGTGAGTGTTTTTTCCCTTAGAACAATATGATGGTTTTAGTTACAGTGCCACGTGGAAGACAAACTTAGGTCCTGTCCTTGCAAGGTGATGACTGCCTTCTGGTTGGTGCTGACCACCCTCAGGTGTAGATGAAGTCATTTCCCATTGAGGCTATTCAGCACCTTGTGGGCTTGAGCCAGAACTGAAGAAAATTAAACATCTTGTGAGACACCAGAAACTGAAGAACAGGGAACAAATATGCTTGATAATCTGTTTCATGTTGAAATAATTAAAGATAATTTTTGCTGCATGGAAATTTGTCTTTAAAAATTAACCCTGACTTCTCATGGAAAAAATCAGCTTATTAAACAAGGGTCCCCCCGCCCCAGTTTTGCTAAATCTGATTTTGGTCAAGTTTTGTCATTGAATTTCATCTGTTTCTTTCAGCACCTTAGAAAGTAGGAATGTAGAGCTGTATTCTTCAGTTCTTATTTCCAGGAGTAATCCCATTTATTTCCCATGGGACTAGTCATAGGATTAAGGGTTACAGGATCTGGGCCTTATGAAGTTAGACACCAATATTATCCTAACCTCTGGAACCTGTATTAGTAATTATTGGAATGCATCTTCCTATTTTACAGAATGTGATTTTACACTAAGATGCCACTTACTTATTATGGGGCTCTGGAATATTTGAAAAAGTTTAAGGGCGCATGAAAGCGGAATGGTTGCTTTTAAAATACTAAATATGATGACAATACCTGAATACTTTTGTTAATTATGGGAAAGTAAAGATGGAAATAGATATAGACATTTGAAAATGTTTGTTTTCATTACATCATTGATAGAAACTTCTTATATGTTAATCCAACATTGTACGATGTTTATCCTGATTCATTAAAATAGCTGAATTTCACCCCTTTCATTTGATCAAAATTTGGGAAATCCAGTGTGGAGAAGTCTTGGATTTCTTTCAATTTTTTTGATCATTTTTCTAATCAATCTATTACTCACTATTCATTTAACTAGAGCAAAAAGAGTGTCTAAGGTGACAGGATTATGCGTTTAAAGTCATACCAGTTTTATCTGTTTGATGTTGTTTTATCTGTCTAGAATTGTTTTTTTTTTTTTAAAAAAGCTGTTCATTCTGTGTGCATGCCTGTAAACACAGGGAATTCAGATAATTTCTTCCAGCCATAATGGCTTAGGATTCTAAAATTCTCCATCCTCAGGACTGGTTTGATGGTATTTACATGTATTCATTTTGAATTCAGTAATTACTAAATGGAAATGCAAATTCTCCTTGATATTCTGAAAAGTTTGCTGCTTTGAAATGATACCATGTGCTGTAAACCTATAGCAAGAAAACAAAGTTCAATGGATAGGATTATGGAAATACTTGTATTATTTGTATTCTAAAACTCACCTTTGCGTTTGCAAACATGGAGGTGGGGGGGGATGGGGCGGCAAATATTCTGCTGGTGTAAATTGTCTTATCTCCATTTGGAGGTAGGCCAGTTCATACCAGTTGATAATCTGATCCTGGGCCTGATCCTGCCCTCCTTACTCAGTCAAGGGGAACTTTGCCTGGATACAAAGTATGGATTCAGACATCTATTTTCTATACCTTCTAATGTTTAATAATGCACTGATTCAGGGCCCAGTTCTGCAAGGTGCTGAGTACCCTCCATGGGCACTGAAATAAATAAAGGCAGAGGGCACTCAGCACTTCTTAAAATTGAGTACTTTATTAAATAGAATTTTAATAATTTTGTAATTACAATATATTTGACACAATATGGAAAGGCATTTACAATTCTTATTTTAAAACAGAAACACAGAAAATAGCCATTAGGAGATGTAACAATTACCAGAAAGCAGGCTATACTGGTGCACTGTACCTTATACGCTACATATTCAGTGCATTCTTGTTGGCTATTAAAAGCTCATTAAAAAAAATTAAAGTCTCCACAATTTACAGTATTTTCCATTGAAATAGCATGTTAACACATTTCTTTAATCACTGTGTAACTGTCAAGGGAAAGGACAATTCATCTAGTATGTGCATATACTAGAAAAAAATTATCAGATATAATTTTATTTGTTTTATATTCAGTTTTCTGAAGGAATTCCTGCAGGGAAATGGTTAATCTATTTTTAACTAAAGCTTACTTTTGTAATCTATCCAGTGCTTAGAGTTCTGTCATTGATCTATGATTTATGTGATTTAAACCACCTCTTGGCTGTAACATTGGTTGCTATCCAAGATACTGAGCTGAATACTAATTACAAGATCAAATTTATGCTGTTGGGCTAAGCAGCTGAAGGAGCTTTCCATGTAGGACTCCTTTAAACCATGCCACTTTTGAGCCCTAGTGAAATATATTTTGGGGGGATATATGGAGGGATGTCGAGGGAAAGAGAAACAATGTTACAGAAAAAATGTAGAATGTCCTTTGAAAGCTGTATTTTAAGTGTATTGAAGAAATATTCAGAACTATATACAGATCTGCAGTGTGTCTGTATATGTGAATATGCACATATATATGTGAATGTACGTATTTATATATTTCACACTAAGGATTGGGAAACTCATAGAGGAGCACCAAATGGTAGGAGTGACCAAACAAATAAGTTTGAGGATATTTAATCCCAAGATGTATTTTGTGCCTTTATTTATATTATTTCATAGTATACTAGTAAATGCACTGTAGTATGCTACTCCAGCTCTCTCCTATAACATCTTTGCTGAGAAATGCTCTGAGACCACCAATATTATAGTGAGCATTATAAATCTTATGGAAGAATGAGTAAGGTTCTTCAGTTTGTATGCGTGTTATTACCTTGGTAGTGAAGGTGGGGAAGGAAGAGCTAGTTGAAAAATTTTCAACAGAACAGTTTTCCACTGGAAAATGCAGGAATGTGTTGATTTTGACATTTTTTGACTGAAAAGTAAACTAATAAATCATTTTTATTTTCTCATTTTGATAATGTCAATGTTTAATTTTGTGTAGACTTATATATTTTAAATATTGATTTTAACATATTACATTTACATTATATTTTAGATATATTAACTATTTTACATTATAATATTTTGACATTACTAAAATTTAATTATTTGATATTATCAAAATGAAATGTTTTATAGGACTATGATGGAGAATACAAACCTCACACTGAGATAGAAAGGATTAAAGGACAGTACTGGGCCCAGTTAGTCCCACCCTTGCAACCCTGCAGAGCATGCTCCAACTGGAGACAAGGTTGAAAAGGGAGCAATCCAGCTCTGGAGGCTGGAGAGGAGGACAGACCTATCCTGAAGGCTCCTGTCAAAAGGGGCTAGAGATGCCTCTCTGAAGTGCCAAAGAGTTTGGTTTCCTTTTCTTCTTTGTTTTTTCTTATCTGGGACCAAAAGTAGAGAGAAGCAGTGGTAGGAAGTGACCTAGGGAGGGTAACTCAGAGGGCCCCCCCTCGGAAGTCAAATGTTGGGTCAGAGCACAGTGGAGTGGGTGGGCTCGGGCTCCCCAGCGACAGAGTGGATGCAACCACTAAGCCTCCTAGCCCACTGAGTACCTTATTACAGGGACCTTGGGTTTTTTGGGTTCTTGGTGATTTTTTGCCTTTGTCTGCAGTCTGGGGTGCAGATTGCTTGCTAGGTTCATCTGAGTCTATCTCATCAAATGAATTCTCTGCCATTGCAGTGGCCTTGGGCACTGGTGCCCCTCAGTCCCTCCTATTCTCTGTCTGAGGGCTGTAGTACTTAAATCTAATCCCGGTTATTGGGCTCAGTGCAGGGGTAACTGGTGTAGGCTTGGTAGCCTGTGCTGTACAGGAGGTTAGACTAAATGATCTGATCCCTTCTGGCCTTGAATTTTATGATTCTACAAAGATGTTTCTTAATTAAAATTTTTCAGAATTTCTGTTCCACAAAATATTTAAACTTTTTATTCCAGTTTGGAACAAAACCTAATGTTGAAATATTGGAATTTCCTGAGGAATGGAAATTCTGTTTTTCAACCTGTTGTATTCTTTGAGATTTTTTTTTTTAACCTTCAAAAGAGTGGATCTTTGAGCCACTCAGGAATATTGAGAATGAGGGGACAAAGTGCAGGTGAGGTAGTCAATGGTGCATGATGAAATGCAATCCCAAATGCTCTGGAATTTATTACATTTGTAGAATAAGTTATTTTTGTATGTTTGTATAAGGAGACTGTGTGTGTGTATAGAGGGATATGGAGGAAAAGAAATTCCACTTCTGACTACGTCCTTCCTGCTGAAACCCACATTTCATATCAGGCGGGAATGTGTGGTTTTTCTGTTGTGCAGGTTGTTTTAGCAGTGCCTTTATCTCAAAATGACCTTACAACAGCAGCATATGCCCTTATGACCCTGAGGCTCTATTATTGCAATTTATGTCCATAATGGCCCACCTGTGCTTGTAGTTGAGAATGCAGCAGCACAATTGCAAACTGTCTTGAGATATTTCAATTAGATTATGCTCATCTGTGTTCTTCAGTGGCTGGGCATAACGTAGTGGCTTGAATTTAAATTAGCACTATAGGGTTTTAAAGCCCTTCGTGGTACTGGCCCTGCCTACATGTGAGACATATATCTTCAGCCTTGTTCTACTGGGTATATGTGCTCATGTGCCATCCATGACCCACCATTAAGTGTTACAGCATCGTGTCTAACATCAGCAGGCTATCACACGTTGGCTGTGTGAGGACCCTATGGTGTGGAGCTCCTCTGAAATCGGTGTCGTTACAATCCTGCTCAACTTAAAAAACCTTAAAGAGCTTTTTCCAACGGTGTTTTTAGAATGACCACTATTGGCCTTCGTTTCTTCCCCCTTTCTTCACATTTATTTCTTATTTGTATTTCTGATTTATTTACGATATCCTATTTGGTTTTGCTTGGACAAAATCTTGGGTGTATTTGTGTATGCATGTTTATGAATACATTAGAAACAAATAATATAATATGCATATACTGAGACAAACTATACCTGAACCTGTAGATGTGTGTGTAATGCAGAATTTGGGTGTGTTTCTTTGGGGCCAATGTTTTAAAGGAGCCACAAGTCACAATTCCATTCTGCATAAGCAATTCACTGTGAGCAATTATTCTAATATTTAAGTGTCTAAGTGACTGATTTGTGGGTACATATGGATAAATATCGAAATGCTAGCATTTCCAGCCACAAAGAATTGCTGGCACAACCTAGTATCTGCAAAATGGAAGCCATTTTTTAAAAAAGTCAGGTCCTAGATAAGCCCCTGCATACTCAAGAAACTATAAATCACAGCTATAATTTTAATAAGACCATCTTGTTTATTTACTGCAACCCATAACTAATACTGCATTCCTTCTTATCTTGTTTACGTGACACCTGCTTTTTCACTGCTTATGCAAGAAAATAATTTGCACTGGCAACAGTTCTGTTTATCTTGAATAAAAGTAACTAAAACAACAAAAGTGAAAAGGGTGTTTAGTTAATCATTGCCCCACTCTGAGAGACTTCAAAGAACTTATTTGACCAAAACCTCATTAAATGTGTAGCGTACTTTAACACTTCTTTCTCCACCAGTGCTGCTCATTATAGCTGGCCCAGGGAGGGCACAACTTCCTCTGTGCATGAGATCTCTGTCCCTCAAAACCTACCATCAGCTATTCTTATCCTACACTTACCCATCATTACCTGTGAACCCTTTCTATTGACAAACTCTGTGGCAAGGTGGGCTGGTTCCAAACTAGGGAACCTAATTGCTACAAATCCAGCCACTGCTTATACACACATATGCATAAATGTACACACACTCCTGCCCCGGCCCCCCAGCCCCCCGCACATATTTGTGGTTAGCGTTTTTAACTATTTCACTGCTGATTAGAGCAAGTCAGTAAGAAGAAGGGTGATCATATTATGAAAATTGACAAAATCTGCTTTGAGCGACAGGTTACTGTGGGGCCAGAGGAGAGCGACACCACATATTTTCCTATCTGATCCATGGAGCTAAGAAGCCAGCAGAGAGGAGCGGATTGCAAGGAATCATCCAAGCCCCGGGAAGGGGAAGCGAGTCCTACAGAGGCTAGCACAGTATCCAAATCTTACTGCGGGAGGGCCAAGCCAAAATATCTGAGCAGAGCTTCAGTACCCCACTGAAGAGGAATTAAGCCCACTAGAACAGCCAAGGTGTTTGAGGGGATGAACACAAACCCAAGAAGTCCAACAGAGAATTCATGCACACATTTTGAACATCCGCATAATCTGCTGTGTTGTTATCTTGTTTTGGCTTCTCAAGTGGGTGCTCCGTTTGTGGGAGGAGCCTGGCAGAGTGCCACAGTATTTTTGTCCACATTTTTATTCTTGGCAGAAGTTATTGCTGGAGTGAGGATGGGAGTGTCAGGGGAACTTTACTCCCCTCTTCCTCAACAAAGAGGGCAGGGATTCTTGGTGACAGGTAGGCAGCTAGTTCTGCGGGCACTAACTTCATACTGGCAGTCTCCATCTCCTAGTGCAGTGCTTCCCCTTGGCTGATTGTGTTACTTTTTTTAAGCACTAGTGACTAGTCCTAGGGGTACCACCTGTGATTACAGGTCTTGCATGCCCCCTGCACTGGCTTTTCTGGTCATCAAGATATTTGTGCACAATTAGAACTGTACACCCAGGGCCTGATTCTGACTTATACTACGGCTCCTTTGGATTACTCTGGCAATATAAAGAGGCACTGAAGAGGAAGGAAATGTAATATATGTATTGGACCCGTTAAAAAACTTACCATTACATGTTTTTAATGGAAGATGAGTTTATTGATTAAATTGAATATTTTTTCATAAAATATTCAATGTTTGTAGAAAATTCTGGGGTTTTATCAATAAACCTGAAACATTCTAAAGGTAAATGTTTCTGATTGATGATTTGGTGATTTTTGTTGTTGTTTTCATTAAAATATTTTTCCAGGAAAAATAAACATTTGCCATATATATATATATATATATATATATATATATATATATACACACACACATACATATATATGAGCCAATTGGCAAATGTTTATTTTTATAGTTTTATATATATAGTTAAGGTGATGGACAATGTGCTCCTAAAGCACTTAATGTTTTGAAAGCCATTATGGCTTGCAGTCACTCAGCTATGTGTTTTACCCTGGTGATGTGAACAGGCTTGTTAAGTACCCTGAGTGGAGTTTTATTATATCATTGCTAAAGGCTGTTCTCTATGGCTGGTGCAAGGGGTTCGGGGGAACAGGACATGGTCAGGGCAATCTTTGGCTGCAGAAATAGTTCCTGCTTTTTCTTGCACTCTGAGATTGGCTTGGGATAGAATGGAGGAGCAGTTCAACAGGGCTGCAAGCCAATTTTGCACCTCATTTTCTGACTTGTCTCTAGTAGTCCTGGGCCAAACTCCAGGATCTGACCCAAATATTTTATGTGATTCCCTCCTTTCTCTAAAATTCTAGCCCATTTCCCTTGTACCAGGAGTCATGAAAATATGCTCTCAAACATATCTATCTTCATACAGCCTTAAACATAGCTGCAGGTCCTTGTGGAACATGGGTCATCTGCCACAAAGAGATGTAGTCTATGTGCTGCAGAATAACAGCTAGATGGGATAGTCCCTAAGGGTTTTCTAACTCACGGCTTTAGACCCCACCAGACAGGAAATCATATTTCAGACTGAAATGCTGGAAAAATGACCCCTTTCCCTTCAGCAGTGACCTTGCTGACCAAGTTCAAATCACCTAGTAATGAGTGCACTTGTTTTTAATATACCTCTTTCTGTTAAGGTGGCTTGTGCCTGCAACTTTTTGAAATGTTAAAGTTGGTGGAAAAGGAGGTAAATCCCAACCCTCCCTGAATTATCACTAAATGGTGATGATAATATGCTGGCTGCCAGAGTTCTCTCTTCTGCTCTTGGGTCAAGAGACTTTCAGCTTCTCAGCTAATTTTCAGAATTCGTTCAGTCATCCTTGATAGCTGGAGGTTTGCTAATCCCACAAATATAAAGCTGTCTGAAGCAGGAAGGGTATGAAGTTTAACCCAGATTGCTGAACAACTAATCAACAGGAAAAGGAACCACAGTGCAAGTCACTCATAATAGAAGCAAAAAAACAGCCCAGCCCATGGGAACATAGTTACCAACCAAATGTTTTCCCTTCAGTTAAAGCATTCACCCCAGCAATTGAAAACTAGAGAGGAATATAGACAATAACCAACAGTAGAAGTTTGGTGTCTTCCCTTACTAAGAGAGTGAATTTTCCAGAAGGCCTAAAATGTCTTGAAAATACCATTTTATTTTCTTGCACAAAGGGCGTATAACAGGATGTAATATAGAGTTACGCAAAAAGTACATAATTCCTACAACACAATTGAAAATTAATAAGGTTTAGAGCTAATCATTTTGGTGAACATGAGCACAGAAAAGTATATACCTGTTCGTTGACTGGGTGACATCACAGAGATGATGAATGATGATGGATCAGCACTCATCTGAGCTTTTTTTTTGAAAAAACAACAGCAGCATAAAAGTTATTTCCGTAATGTATTTGAATGTGCTTGAAGTACCAGAAAATATTGTCTGTTTTGGGTTGTGATAAAAATGATAAACGTTTGTGTATATTGAAGTGAAGGGTAGTTTGTGTTATTTGTCTGACTTCTGACATCTTTGATTTAAGAAGCCTATCAGATATTTCAAAAAAACCACCTTGGTTTACCTAGAAAAGTCTATGCTACAGTGGTGGTGGATGTGAAATGCCCAGCCGTCTCAAGAACATGTGCAATGGCTGACACCAGCCTGCTTCACTACTGTGTCTGGGCCTTGTTCCAAACAAACCAATGGCCCAAACTTGAAGAACTTGTGATTGGGAGGTGCCCTAATGGTGCTGTGTGACCACGTGATAATCATAATATTGACACATGCACACTTTGTGTACTTCAGCATGCAGAGCATTTCCACTAGCCAGTCTCAAAATGGGAATGAATGAATAAGATGACTTTTTCTTCTTATTTTCTTATCAGAAACATTCTAATCCTATTAGTACCAGAAGAGCCTGGTAAATGTTATAATAGCTCAGTTACAAATCTACCTTGGATCATTTAAAAACTGTAATTACTCTAATAACTTAGGATGACAATGATCATGGCTGGCTGTAGCATTTGAACAAATAACAACAGAAAACTGTATATAGTTGTCTAGAACATCCCAAGATTGTCAGGAGGTTGGAGTTCTGTAGAGCTGTGGCAATTTGTACTAATGTTCTGCCCAGAGTGTTTAGTTAGTTCATTGTCAGTACTCTTGATTGTAGGGTCAAATGTTTTTTGGCTGAGAATCTTTTGATCTTGTAAGGTGAGTTATTTCCCCCAAATTTAGATGCCTCCATATACCTTACAGTTATTTTATATCAACAGCAGTGAAATCCACACAGAAAACTTGAGGAACATTTTGTGTAGAACATCTTTTCTTTTGTGACTGTCACTTTTTTTTAATTAGGTACATTTTCATGAAAACAGAAACTTTGAATTTTAAAAGTTCACCTGACCTGGTTGTTTATAAACTGTTCATCCATTCAGAGGTTGAAATCCCCTGGCTTTGATATGATTACCATTTGTGACTTTATTTACTTGAGTTTGGAAACCTGCAAGAATATTTGGTTTTAATATAGCTATCGCAGAGAAGTTGAGCAAACTGATGACTTAAACCAAATTCTTTGTAACATTGGAAAGATGTATTAAATCTCCTTTCCTTTGGCCTGGCACTAAAATCATTTATCCTCTCACCTTCTTTAAGGTCAGAAATCAATTTTCCCTCTGGGGTGCCAAACAGTAATTATTCCCATTAACATGCTATGACTCTAAAAGCAAAGATTATTTGACATGAAGTGGAAAATGAGGAAAACAAAATGAAATCATTTGAAGTAGAATACTAAAATGGCAAGACTAGGCTCCATGGTCAATGTGATTGGCTCAGCTTTAAGGTTAGTTAGAAAGAACTTTGATTAAGTTACCTGAAGATTTTATATATTATCAAAGTTTCTCTTTCTCAGTCCAGCAAGATATCAGATGGAGTTCTATCATCTGCCTGAAAGGATCGTGTCCTTTGTTCTCCAGCCAGGTGTAAAACACGGTTCCTCCCCTCTTCTCTTATAAAGCTCAATCTTGATAGCATTGAAGCCAATGGGCAAAATACCCACAGACTTCAGCGGTGCAAGGTCAAGTCCACAGTCATGTGAGGCTTTGTGAGTTCAGTTTTCATTAGTATATTGTAGATTACCTCATCCTTTAGTCCAGGCATCGGTACCAAAGAACAATTGCATTTCAAAGTTCCAGAATACTTGATTGGATTCAATATTTCTATTCTTTGAATACATGAAATTGTTCAGCTGCCTTTTTTTTAAAATTTGCGTGAGTGCAGATCAATCTGCCTCACCAGCCTTTCTCCCATTTCAGAACTTTCTGGACAGGTTTAAAGGATGGTCCTTCGACTGGATACAAAATCTTTTGCATAAAAATTAATTACACTTGCCATGAAATTTATCTTCAAGATCATTGAATCTTTTGGAGATTCCTCATCTCCTTTCTGTGTCTGAGCCCATTTCCTCATTGGAGCAACAGATTAACATGTTAAAGGGGTACTGTCAACTTGAAATCTGGACAATTAAAAAAAAATGTTAAAAGCAATTTCATGTACCACACATTCTTGAGTCCCCTTGCCAAATTTTGCAATGATTTTCTTATTTCCATTATCATGTCTTTCTTTTCCCTATTTCCTTCTGAAATTGCTGTTCGGAGGAAATGGTGCAACTGATGATACAGAAAGGGCTGCCAAATGCACAAGTGAATGAACAAGAATTTTTCCCTTCTAATCTCTCATTTATAGTAATTGTTAAGTGTTATATCTCTCTGAATTTTTTTTAAACCTACTAGTAATCCAGGTGTGATTTTTATTTAAAGTGACTTTAAAGTGTTTTAGTGGACACTTCAACTTTAGGGATTTTTGATCGCAAGTTATATTAAGGTTCCCTTTATAAAGAGTTAATAAATGATTAATTGATGTTATACACATGTAACACACATGTAGTATGTATTATAAACTGATATAAGTGGATCTGTCGAAGGAGTTATAGAAAGTTATAAGCCATGTTTATAAGCAGTCTATTTACCTGTCGGACTCTATAACAACTGATTAATCATTTATAAGATCATATATTAATAATTTATTAAGTCTTTTAAAGCTATTTATAAATGGGGGCTGAACACAAAGTGTGACTGGCTTTTTCTCTGATTTCTGGCTGCATACATGTTGAAAAGTTGAATGTACTGCTCTAGTAGATATCCTTCACCACAAATGGCAAGACATTGCCTATTGGTCAGGTAACCCTTGTTCATATCAGGGCCGGCTCCAGCTGCTTGGGGCGGACAATGGTGCGGGGCAGCACCTCTGGGTCTTTGGCAACAATTCGGCGGCAGGTGCCTCACTCTCTCTCGAAGAGAAGGACCAGCTGCTGAAGATTGAAGCGGCGGCGGTAGAGCTGCAGATTGCGATTTTTTTTTTCTTTTGCTGCTTGGGGTGTCAAAAACCCTGGAGCCGGTCCTGGTTCATATCTATCCACTAATGAAGGTTGCCTGATGCGATGAGAATCATTTTGATCAGATAGCAGAACCCTGATCATTAGTAAGATATCTGCTGTCCCATCCCTATCTATCTGCCAGAGAAGGGTGCTTAGTGTGGTGAGAATCAATACTAGGATGTCATTGCTTGCTACAGCTGTGCTTTCCACTGTCATCTCGCTGAATGACATAGTTCATCTCATGATGTCCATCTCGTTCTCTTCTTTGCTGAAGGAAGTGTGAGCACACCTAGGAGAAAGCTTGTCTGTGTTCTGATACTTCCATTTTCCTTATTTCGCACACATGCATCTATAAATTTATAGTATAAAGAGTCTCAAATGACTCCATCTAGTGTAATTGTTTGTGTAGCTCAATGGCAGAGTCCCACCCCACTGGAAAACTAACAACAGGTTTCCAGTTACAAACACAACTTCTGCCCTATAAACAACTCAGTGACTGCCTGCTGGGAAGCTCTGTACAGGCTGTCAGACTTTCGTAGAGACTCTGGAACCCAGCCCTTGGCTAGTGAACTAGTGGATGTGAGACACACAACGGACTGAATATTAATCTCTAACAGCTGGATCTATTATGTTGATTGGTTATTTATGACTGAAAAAGCCTGCTGTGTTACAAAAAGTTCATGGCTAGAGTTAAACCATGGCAGGTCAAACTAGAGAGCCTTATTCATTCTAATGGCCTATTTCATTGATGGCAGAATACTTAGTGCCAGTGGTATTAGTGCTAGACTCTCAAGTGTCTTCTTGCCAAAATGAATCCAGTGCACCATATATGGTGATTTACTCTGCTCTGTGGCTTTCAGAATCTCTAAAATCTGCTCTGTAGTGCATGTTTTACTTGCTTGTGCTATTTTGATCATTCTCCAGCAGGACAACGTGGTAGGCCTCAAGTAGAACTCTCATGTAAGTAGCCTCTGTTTAGATATTCGTTACTAAGTAATGACTATTCTGATCAGAATGTTGCCTTTTCTGCTGGCCTGAAATAAGAACCATACTGCTGTGTTGCAGTCACATCTCTTGATCAACGGAAAAACAACAGAGCTCCTTGAAACCAGCAGGCTATACTGTATATTCAAGCCTCTTAGATTTCATTAACATTTTGTTAATGAAATAGTGCTTTGTCACAGAGTCTTGAAACCTTAAAAGGGTATTTAAGCTTCTTCCATGAGTCAGTACCATGTAATGTCAACATTACCACCAATAGATAATTCAGAGATGTCACACAAAGCATATTTTCTACTATTCACAGTCTAGCAAAACAGTGCAGCGTTTATGTTGTTTAATCCATCTTCAAAAATCTTTTGTTCTGAAAAAGTTGTAAATCAATCTTGCTAATATTTACTGACACAGAACAGATGTAATCACTGTGGCTCTATTGCCTTCAGTGGAGGAACAAAGGATTTACAGCACCTGAGGATCTGGCCCAAAATAGGCTTATAAAAAATTTCTTAACACCAAACTTTTCAGGAATATAATGGTGAATGACACATTTCCTGCAAGTGATAATGAGGCCAAATTTAAAGTGAAGTAAATAGTCTGAACCATTACAGGACAGCACAGAAACAAATGCAACAGATTGTACAAAGATAATTTGAGTGTTAGGCCAATTTTTTATAGAGTCATATTATAAAGTCATAATTTTTTAACCTGTTTGAGGAATAATATCTTTTTCTGATTATAAATAAATGTGCAATATAGAAATATGTATACTCTAAAGAAACAGAGGCAGTTTGATCCTATTCAGACTGGTGTACTTACTATGTTATCCCATGTACATGATCAGAATCTGTCTCATAGTCTGGTGTATGTACATGTCTCTGTAAATGCATATGTTTGAGATGGTCAAAGAAATCGCCGTTGGAATCTGGATATGGTTTTGGCAAAAACAGAGTTTGAGTTCTAGACTGAATCCTGACTGAGGTTTTGGTGTAGATTTGAGAGTGCTGATTTTTTGGGACTTGATTTCATGAGATTTCAGACTAAATTGTGGAACTATCACAAGACCAAATGCCCTCATACGACTTGGGGTGCATCCTAGAAAACAGGCACCTTCTGGTTTGGAATCTAAAAAGTATAGACACATAGAAATTGCCATAATGGATCAATATTTTGTCCCCAAAAGTGGCCAGTGGCACTTGAGATGCTTTAGAGCAGTGGTTCCCAACCAGGGGTATGCGTACTTTTGGCAGAAAGCAGAGGTCTTCCCAGGGGCGGCTCTAGACATTTCACCACCCGAAGCACAGTGGCATGCCGCAGAGGGTGCTCTGCTGGTCGCCGGTCCCACTGCTCCAGTGGACTTCCTGCAGGTCCTGCAGCTCCACCGAAGCCGCAGGACCAGTGGACCCTCTGCAGCACACCTGCAGGAGGTCCACCGGAGCCGTGGGACCAGCGGACCCTCCGCAGGCATGCCCCCGAAGGCTGCATGCCTGCTGCCCTCCCGGCGACTGGCAGAGCGCCCCCCGTGGCATGCTGCCCTAAGCACGTGTTTGGCGTGCTGGGGTCTGGAGCCACCCCTGGGTCTTCCAGAGAGTACGTGAACTTCTCTAGATATTTGCCTAGTTTTACAACAGGCTACATAAAAAGCACTAGTGAAGTCAGTACAAATTAAATTTCATATGGTGACTTGCTTATACTGCTCTATATACCATGGACTGAAATGTAAGTACAATATTTGTATTCCAAATTATTTATTTTATAAGAATATGGTAAAAATGAGAAAGGAAGCAATTTCTCAGTAATAGTGTGCTCTGACACTTGTATTTTTATGTCAGATTTTGTAAGTAAGTAATTTTTAAGTGAGGGACAAGACAAATCAGACTCCTTCCAAGGGTACAGTTGTCTGGAAAGGTTGAGAGCCACGGCATCAGAGACAGTGTAAGAAGCACTGCAGTAGGCAGTTATGGAAAAAGCAGCCAGAATGAAGGGTTGAGTTCAGATGTATGTATGCAAATCTACTCCCATTCCATCCAAAATCTGGGGTAGAGAGTGTTGACTTGGAGGTTTGGGGTATATCCAGACTCAAAAATACAGCAACCCTCAAAATTTGTTACACGGTAGCATTACGCAGTCTGATTGAGTTAATGTGTGTGATATGTCCTCACAGAATCCTCTGGTGTGCTTTGTCCTGTGGTTACATAGTAATTCCGAGTCACCAATATAGCTTCTGTGTGCGATATGACATCATGGAATCCTGAGATATACTGTACCATGAGGCCACCTGGATTTTATGTTATTAGATGGTTCATTCTTTCACATTATTTCTTATCTTTTTTCTTTCTGCATTTGATCTCTGCATCATTTTCTTGACTTAGACTTTTCAGTTTCTCAGTATTTCAAACTAATTGTCTAAAGAGGTAATTACATACTAAGTTTATATTTACCTTTGTACTTCATAATCATGTTACACTAATATTTTATACAATTATTGGAAGTGTAATGCAATTTTTTATAAAATAAGTAAACTTCAGATTCATTTGAAGAAAACATGGACTGCTTTACTTCACACTTTGGTTGACTGTAAAATACTGTTCTTATGGTTATTTCTTAGCTGCATTATATCTATTTCAGCTTCAGACTCCCTGGATACAATATATAAATTGATGTGCAATTCTTTTCAAAAGAATTCTTGTGCTTCTATGATAAAGGTCTGTGTTTTATTCACATTCAAGAATGTTTTAAACAAAAAGATAAGCAGGCAACATGGCAAAAGAAAATGTCATAGACTTGCTGAAGGAACCCAGCAGGAAAGGGTATCAGCTCCACATAGACAAAAATGTAAGTAAGGGAAAAATAGTTCTAATGCCTTATTAGAGTTGGCGATTCAGGTACACTGAGGTAGTTTGCAGTATCTTAGTTTTTTAGAGGATGTTTTCTGGCTTCATTGCACACAGCAGGAAGAAAAATAGTGTGCGGCTCATCATTTGCAGCTTTATGTTGTTTCACAACCCAGGAACCACATGGGGCATAAACGGATGGCTCTTTTCTGTGAAAAAGTCAGAAGGCTCGCAGTCTTGTTGCTTAGAGTGAGAATAAAATATGGATAGAAATCTATCAATTGGGTGCAAACTAAAAGAACTTGATATGGCATGGTGTGTCCCAGTAGTATTAAAATAATTATATGATCATTACACAGCTTTCATGAAATACCAACTGTATCTGATAGCAAATGAAACTGTATATGGCAACAGATAATATGCAATGCATTCAGCCCATTTTCTGGCTATGTTGGCCCAGGCAAAGGACAGGAGACACTGGATGTGGTTTGATTGGGCTGCAACTTTATTCCTAAATGCCTGAGAGGACCCAGCAGATAAAAGTGTACAGTGCAGATATTTTCATAATCATTTACATATACTTGGGTGGGGGGCTGCTGTCAGCCCTCTCATTTTACCCATTCTGGTTCCCAGCCAATCTACTGCTGGGCCTTGCCCCTTTCCCCACTCAAATGAGGTTTAAAGGGGGGACTATAAAGGTGCAGGGGGTTGACTCTCTGCTGTACCAGTCATAGGAGCCTCAACACCTTCACCCCAGTTTCTGCTCCTTTAAAGAATAGCTCCTTTAAATCCTTTGTCAATCCATCTTATGTTATCACTGTATCACTTGCCTATGGAGTACCTGCACTGGACAACTGCCCCACGTTCACATAACAAGTTGTGACATCACAGCTGAACCCCCTTTTCATGTCTGCCCAACAAAGCCACCAACCCGCTGCAAGGAAGATGAAAAATCTTCACCTTGATTTGGCCAATGTGGTGATGAGGGGAAAAAAATCCTTCCTACCCCCCCATAAAAGGAGCGACTAGTATAAGATCCACAGCGGATTATGACGTACTTGGTATTTCACTACTTTGCTGGGTGGAAGGGTGGCTGCTCTGCTTGGTCCAGATAAAAGAGGGCTCTTCCTGCATCTGTGTGAACCTAAATAGTCCCCCAGTCTCATTCGGTCACCTGGTGTGGGAGGATGGGTCAGTGTCCACACTCTGACCTGGTACAGAACTGCCACTACAAGTCACTCTCTGGCTCTCTAGCCCTTAAAGAGGAACTCACCTCTTCCAACAAACCTGAAAATGGCCCCCACCACTTAATGTGTGGTGAGGTCATTACAGTTATGCTAAACAATTGGAATTGTCCCACAAGTCCTAGGATATTTGACAAGTCAATTAAAGCAATAATAAATATACAATTCTAGATGCAAATGAAAATTTGATAGAACAAAAGTTACATACGAGGACGAAAAGGCCATGATCTATCCCAGTCCACCTTTAAAAACCCAACTTGAAGTAAATACATTGAATCTGAAATGTCATAGACAGCACTGAAGTAAATGAAGCGTATGACAGTGAAAACAATGTTGAAGGCTTAAAAGATGTTACTTGCAGTTAAAAAATAAAAAAGTATTCCACACAAAGTATAATTCAACTATATTGGTACTGTGCCATTCGGGCCAAAAGTATTCCAAAGTGTGTTACAGATTTAAATTTAACAGTTGCAAATAAACATTAAATAATAGTGGAGGCAGAGAGAAATATAGAGTGATAAGGAAGCAAGAAAAGATACTGTATATTTAACTGAGAACTGAAAAAAATGGAGAGCTAATGCAGGGGAGAAATACAGAAAAGCTATTCCAGATGATAGGAACTACATCAAAGATTGTTTTTTTACAGACTGTAGTGAAATGGTATGACGAGACAGAAAAGTGGCTAATGTTAGCTGAGCAGTGACAGGAATAGAGAGGTGCAAGTTGGAATGAAGGGAACAACACCCTTAGATGGAACCAACCTTCTGATAAGGATAGGGGGCACTGATCATTCTTTACACGTTGCAGAGAAGATGGGGCTACAGCAGTGAGATGGTGTGTCTATCAAGGCTATGATTCTATTCTGTTAATCTCTTACCCTTCTTAAGAATATTGAGATTTATTGACAACGATGACTAACTCTGTGAAGATTTGTCATTGAATTCAATGCTCATAGAAGTATGGAGATAATAGGGTTGGCTTGAACCACAGAGATGATGTGGCAGTTTCTCCACACAGCTCTGGTAAAGCAACCACTCCTGACTTACCACATCATTGTTATTCAGACCCTGGCCAGCTGCACAGCAGATGCTGCCAATTGCATATTAAATTGTGAGTTTATGATATGTGCAATTGAGAACTAAGTTAAGATGTCTAAATTCACTTTTGACCTAATTGATGTTTGAAAACAGGTTTCCACAGATTGAAAGGCTACTGTACTAAGCTGACTGATCCACACAACCCAAACCCACTAGATGTTTTACTACTTCACCTTTCCTTTCCGGTTAATTGGGTAAAGCACTTGTTGTTAAAACACTGAACTGGAACTGAGGAGATCTGAGTTTAAATTATGGTTTTGCCACGGACTTTCCTGTATGCCCTTGGGCATATCACGTAGGCCTTGCCTAAACAGAGAAGTTGCACTGGTGTGACTTAAATTATTTATAAACCAATTTAGTTAAACTGGTGCAAAACCCTATGTAGACACTCTAATTTTAGTTTCAGAGTGGTTTGTTTGGTTTAGCTTAAATCTGTTCCCTATTGGCTTAAGCTAAATTAATATAAACCAAGTTTATATTGTTTTAAGAGTATCCACAGAGCCTTTTGTATTGGTTAAACTAAATAGATATTAAATTGCAGATATTAAATTACACCTGTGGTTAAATTGGTGCAAATATGCCTGAAGACAAATCCTAAATCTCTCTATACCTCAGTTCCCCATGTGTAAAATCAGGCTAATTATACTTTCTTCCTCCCTCAGTTTCTCTGTCATTATCTATTTAGATTGTAAACTTGTGGGAAAGGGACTATCTCTGACTTTGTAATTGTACAGCACCTAGCATAACGGAGCCCCGATCTCAGCTGTGGGGGCTAGATGATACAGTAATACAACTAGTAGCAATAATAATTTAGGAAATACATGGAATATTTCTTCAATGTGTCATACATTAAAATCCATCCTGTGATTTAGCTTAAAGCTGAAATAATTTATCAAAAATCTGTGGATTTCTTTACTCTTTATCATACATTTTGCATAAATTAAACCCAGTTGACTTGTTCAAGGTAATTTGAGCAACAGAGCTGTGCAGTTCTCCAGTGTACCAAAAACGTTTATATTCATACCAAGAGGATCCTTTGGGTAGAGGATCAGCTATCTGGAGCCCATTATGTCTCCTACAGTTTTTATCATTTTTTTTCTAAGGTAGGCAGTGCTCTGTGTGTGAGGGAGAGAGAAAGAACATTGCCTAGAGGCTTTGGTCATCAGAGTGTATAACTATCCCTTATTTTTACTTGGAGTCTTCTGAATATCAGGCCCCGCTGCAGCTAGGAGCAGTGATCTTTTAGGTTTTGAATCTGCTCTTCTCTGGCAGATGCAAGACTGAAACTTTGAAGAGGAACCCCCTCCTGTTCCATGTAAAACTCTTTGAATTGCCCCATCTACGCTTCTGAGGCTCCCCACTCATATGTAAGATGCTTTGAAGATGAATACTCCATCATAAGGAAAACATGAAACAAATCTTACTCCCTTATGTCAGGGAGTGCTGTAGAGCTCTCAAAGATGTTCTGTACAATGCTTGCTCTTTGGTGGGTGGGAGAAAACAGGCTGGTTCATCAGCCTGTCAAAGCATCAGAAGAAAATTTCACAGGGCTATTTGTTGGGTGTGTGTTAGGTGAAGGAAATGGATTTGCAATCCCTAGAATATTCAAGTACAGCAACACCTAATTCAAGTGAATTTTTGTGTGAAATTTGTTTAACTAGCAGCTTTAAAAAAAATCTTTTACTGTTTATAACAAAGATTACCACATTGTTTAGGGACACAGCACCAAACCCTGACCTCTGCCAAGGGCACAAGATGAGCTTCCCTGAGGTGGTACAATTGGGGGAGATTTCAGGACAATTTTGGAAGACTACACAGAGGTATGTACCCCCCCGTGAAATACATAGCCCAGGTCCATTCCTAGTTGGCAACTGCACCAGCTGTACGAGACAAGACAGGCCTGCTGAGCAACCACTGCCTGGATCCACTGCCTGTTGATCTTTCCCTTAGGAAGATACGGTATAAATGGTTACAAAGCTTACTTCAGTCATAAGGTTGGAGTAGGTGCCTGCAGAGCAGCTCAGCAGCCATTCCTTGTCTTGTTACGGGGATTATTTTCCTCTGTCCCCATGGAAATCCTCAACAGCCAGCCCAGCATATGGCAACCAAGATTTTCTTTTATGTTTTTAGCATGTCATATATACTCTGAGAAAGTGAAGAGTCCTTGAGTCTTAGGAGATTGGGTAGCTCATAGAGACTGGGAAAGGGACATGAAGTCTATCTGATCTGTCCATATCTGTGTATTTATGTGGCTCTTATCACCAGAGTATCTGACTGTTAGTGAAGTCTGAGAGTTAATTTCTTCTGGCCCAGGTGACTGTGTGACCAAAAAGTCATAATTACCATATGAAGAATGTTACATGGCCTGTATTGAATGAATTGGTGGTTACACAGTAAGAAAAGATAAAATTGATTGTCATGAACATGTTGGTTAAATTAATCCTGCTTTTTCCAGAGGCAAAGAATAGTGATGGGATTGAGTATAGGAACAGAAGGAGAAGAGAAACAAAAAGACACAAAGTAAAAAATATGTATTGCTTTGTGGAAAGTGACATTGGCTTTCTTCAGATAAACTGGCAACTTTTATGCGTAACTTCCCTTTTCTTCACATAAGCCCTAAATTTAAAGTAATCTCATCAGACAATTTAAAAGTTGCAAAGAGTAGTCAGAGCAAGTGAACAGGAGTTATTTTACTTTTAAATCAGAAATGAAACAGCTGTAAAAAAGGGCATGTATTTCTGCTTTTTTTAGCTTGCTCAGATTGAAATGAGCTTTCAGAATATTTACAAGCTTGAAAGCATTTACATTTTAAAGTAAATGTTAATTCTTTGACATGACGGATTTGCATCAAGTGACTATTCAAATATACAAAGTAAATGACTCCATTCCCACCTGTTCCAGAAAGGTATCACTTTTCTGTTAAATGATAGGCATGATTATATTCTTTCTATCTTACTCTATGCATCTTTTTGTCCATCAGTCTACTGAGGAATATTGATGGTTGGAATAATTGGTTCTTTATTGGTATTCTTTTGTTTTCTCTGGGATGTTTTGACTTTCTTCACTGAGTCCTTTTCGGTTTTATTTGTGCCATGATCTGGTTGTTTTAAAATGTACTAATTCTGGTGGAGCTCTGCGTGTAAAGAAGAGGCAGTATTTTGATTTGTTGTGCAAGTCATGTACTGGTATCTAGTATCTCTCTATTTATCTTTTCTCGCTGAAATATCTCAGTTGTTACTAGCTATATTTAGCAAGTGAACTCAATCTCTCTCCTCTGTTATTTTCTATCTGTCCCTGGCTTCAAGGGTTGGTGGCGCACACTACAGTGGATAAATGCAAGAAAATCTAATAATGTCTTTCTAGTACAAACATTTATCTAGTAACATATTTTATTTTAACTGTTAAAGCAACTATATAAGCACTGCTCCATTGTTATAATTGGATTTGGAAGTATATTTGCGCAATTTCATTATATCGCTAGCATTTTGTAGGTTTACTCAGAGTATTTAATAATCTCGTAATTTCTACTTGGAAGTATATTTTATTTCTAACATATGCTCAGTTTTTGTCCTTCATACATTTACACTCATTTCCCACTGAAAGATCAAGAATATAACATATTGCAGGGTCTTTTCCTTCACTGAAAATGTGGTTCGGAATGTACTGTTTCTGCAGACAAAGCCTGATCCAGCTCCCATTGGAATTAGTGGTCTTCTTTCTGTTGACTTCACTGAGAACTCGGTCAGGCTATGAGGTTGTAAATTGCACACAATCTCATAACATTTGTTGCATAGGACATAGAAAACAACATTTTATGGTTGAAGTCACTATATAACAATGCACTTTATATTAATGGTAGATAAAGAATAGCTGACTGTTTCCAGTTTTTCAGGTTTGATAAATGTATAGATGCATTTATGAAACTTTAATATTTTCTAACTATTAAATTATGGCACTGTATTGGTTTTTGAAATATTGATTTTAACCAGCTCTCCTTCATAAATATCGGAACAAGAAACTTCTAGTGAGTCTCTGTTAAAGAGATTAAAGCAATGAATATTTCAGACTTCTTATAAACAGATTATGGACATATGGAATATATTGCTAAGCTACAGTTGCTTGAAAAATGGGGAAATTTTTTGCTAAAATTTTCATGAAAATTGCACTGTTTTTTATTGAAAAATTAAAAAGTTGAATTTTTTTGACCAGCTCAATGCTAAATCCATTCACGCCTACAATGAATGATTAACACAAAGAATCCTCTTTTCCCTAGCACCCAAAACTAGAAAATCTTTCCATTTAGTGAAATTATTGTCAGCAAATTACATTTCCATGTATTCACAAATACAATATGTTGGTATTGCCAGTATCTTAATTTTGCAATCACTGGGTATCAGTTACTCATTCCTATATTACATTATTTTTTAACTATTGTGGTTTGGTTTTTAAGGAATTATTTTTCTCTTCTGCATTGCTGCCACTCTATTGATTAAAGGTTTGTTGCTTTAGTACTGTATATCTCCCCTTTAGGGGATTACTGATTACTGGCAAACCTCTAACCTACCATTTTAGTGGAAGGTTATTGAGAAGGTGATGTGGGATCAGCTGTAATTGCTACTTAAGGTCAAGAATGTCCTTGATCTCTAATGACCAGGTTTTAGATATGTGTTTTAGCGTGGAGATGATGGTGTTGGGATCTATGGTTGAAGAGCTCCTTGTGTGTTAGCTGCAGATACAGGAAGTGTCCATACTGCTTTGTTGGTGTCAGCACTCTTTAATATCACTGTTTATAAAGTTTTGCTGACTCACCAAACTGAGTAAACTGAAAGTAGGTGGAAATGATGTAGGAAAATAACGACTGCTATACTGGATCAGACCCATAGACTACCTAATCTTGGCTCTATGCTATTGGAAATTTTTATCAATAACTTGAAAGAAAACATAAAATCATCACTGATAAAGTTTACAGACAACACAAAAATTGGGGGAGCGATAAATAATGAAGAGGACAGGTCACTGTAACTAGTCAATTGCTTTTTTCTATGTCAGCTACCCCAAACTCCAGGTTTCACTTAGTGGTTAGTTGCTTGTCCTACACCTGATTTGCTCTCTACCTTTTTCTTTCAGATTAGTTCACTAAATATTAATTGAGAAACCTAATCCCTTCAGGGCCTAACTCCAACTCATTTCAAAAACCTTTTAATATGTGCTTGCCTGTCACTGCCTCTCTTTGCTGGCTGCCTCTATCAGCTCAAGAATGATGTATGTAGTTGGGGAAAGCATCTGAAGGAACAGGTTAGCGCAGTGAGTGTGACTTCTACTGAGGCTATCTAGCCTTTGAGGGAGATTTTCAAAGACACAAAGAGCAGTTAGGTGCCCAACTTCCATTGAAAGTCAATGAGAGTTTGGTGCCTAACTCTCACTTCTGCCTTTGAAAATTTATCCCCTTATCAATAAGGGTCAGTCTCAGAGTTGTACTGGATTTCAAAATTGCTTCTGAAATCTCAAATGTCATTTCTGGTACATAGTGCCATTAATTGTCTATGATTGGCCCAGGGACTGTGACTTTCCTGTCCGATGCGGACCTTGCATTAGCATGTGATGGATCACCATACTTTTGTATCCTAAAGACTAGCTTAATACAATACACTCTATCCAGGGCTGGGTCTAGTTTTTTTGCCGCCCCAAGCAAAACAAACAAACAAACCAACCAGCCAACTGACCCTCCGAGAGCAGTGCTGCCATGCCACCTCTAGAGGTGTGTCGCCCCAAGCATGTGCTTGGTTTGCTGCTACCTAGAGCTGGCCCTGACTCCTTCTGGAATTATTCTTGAAAACACATAGATGAGCAAGCTATTGTATTATGAATCTCTTAAATTGTCAGTGCTTCATGCTGTGCTGTAGCTACTTGCTCACACTAGCTTTCTCGTGTAATTCAAGGTGTTATTTGTGATCTGTAAAGCATGGCATGGCCTGGGACCTCAAATGTAAGAAAATGATCCTGTCACCATATCCCACACTGGGTTACATTCACTGTTGATGCTGAAATTTTAAATTCTGTGACCAGCAGCAGAACATTCTCTATAGATTCCACTCATTTTGGAACCTCAGCAGCCTATCTGAGCTGGGCTCTTGTTGTGTTTCAGGGCACAGCATAAAGCATCATTGTTGGTTGAAGCTTTTCTCTGAAAGTAGATCAGCTGAATAGTTTGTGGTGGAGGTTTGTGTCATTCATTTAGTGTACAGGATCTTCTATTATTGATCTTTTACTAAATATAAGCTTTTCAACTGAATTTTGTAAATAATTATTTGATGAGGTAATATAAAGCACCCAAATGCCTGATAACATTTTCTAAATAAATACATTCTTTGCTGAAAAAATATATATAATCTCCATTAAAATGAAAGGAATCTGTATTCCTGCATCTAGGGGACATTCCTCATCAAAGGAGAAATTTTGCCCTCAGAGGCACATGTGCAACTTCTGCTGAAGTTTTGTCAGAAATTAAGTACTGTTTGCCACTTTAAAAGCATGGTGACAGCACAAAATTCTTTTAGAAATGACTCTGTGAATTAATTGCAAATTACTTATTAATGAAGCAAATATTCAGCTGTCATATAAACTGAACTACAAGGTATGCTTAATGATTATTTTGTGAGAAAACACTTTAGTGTTTGTTTGATCCTCATAGTGTTAACAGCAGTAGAAATGGGGGAAAGTATTTGGTGTCTGACTGGAAACTTGAAACGTGCAAAAGCACAGTATGAGAAAAATAGCGTAAAATACCAAATGGCTGCAAAGTTGGTGAAGAGATTGAAGAAACAGGGGAGCACTGACAAGTCTGAAAAAAACAATAATGACTAGATATTAGAATATAAAACCTTTTGTTAGTGTGATGCTAAGATTCCCAGTGGAAGTCATCTAAGGTAGAGAAACCAAAAAGTGAAGGTTCTTGTAGCAATGTTAACACAGCCGCAACCTGCACCCTGAAAAATGGGGATGAAAGCGTTTACTTCACAGAGTTAAATGAACATTTTAAAAAGTTCTTCCAATGTCTCAGACAAAAGGTGTTCTGGAGCTGCAAAAGATTATTTAGATTTTTAAAAAGTAATAAGAAAAATAGATGCAGCCAATTATGAATATAGTTTTTTTAACAGATTCCTTCTGTTTCTGGACTCAGTGTCAGAAAAAACCACTGTAACTCTGAACTGAAGCATGTAAACATTCTCAGCGTGGTGGCTTGGTTTTTATCCAGTTTAAATGGCAGAAGAGTGGCAAGCTTAATGGAGCCCTGACGGGTGACTGTAGTGAACCCAATGGGACTTTTTTCCTAGAGTTGGCAGACAGTTTGCTGAAGCGCCACATTTTTTCCAGTTGTTCTCAGTTGCAAGGCCAGGTACGAATAGATAAATAATATCTTTGCTCTCTTTGCTGCACTACTGATGCTCTTTAAAACACTAGAAACATGGTAGTATATGCATAAGGCGGTGTCCTTGTGCTGTTGCTGCTAAATTATTTACTATTCTGTATGTGCCTATCTGCACGACATGTTTAAAGGGGGGTCTCTGAGGTGAAACCCCTTCAGTTTACTCGGAGCTGACATGGGAATATTAATTGTCTCATTAGATCTAACCAAAATTAAAATGAAGGTTTCAATTGATGGAGTGCTAGTACTCACACTGTCTGTGCTGGCAACCCTGTGTGACAGAGATGTGAAAAAGAAACCTAATAAATGGAAACAGGGCTCTCTTTATGGTAGGTCTAATTTCTTGAGAGAGATGAGAGTTGACAGATTTATGTTTAATTTTAAACCCAGGGTGGATTATATAACTTTCTAAATCTCCAAAAGTGATACGAGTTTAGAACACATCACAGAAGCTCAATCCCAGCCATAAGCGTGATTCAAAATTTCCCATAAAATCAGAAATGCAGACTGGATTTCAAGAGAACAACACAGGTTTGTCTTAATATAAAATTAGTTTTATGTCCTTTCGGAAGGCAATTGTTTGATGTCATCACCAGGTGAAACACAACAAACATGAGTGCCACTATTTTAAATAGAAATGAGTATGTTCATGATCATTGTTCTTGATTTTAGGAGTCTAGTCATTAGAATCAATATATGTTAAAGGATATGAAGTAAGTTACTGATGGGGGGCAGAATTATCTCCATGTGCTGAGGGGATCCTGTGCTGGTGAAAGTGGAGAGTTCTGCCTAGGCATGTGCTGACTGCTCCCACCAGGCCTTCTGAATGTCACTATGGTGGTTTGGCCTCTGCAAAGCTGGAGGGGGTAGGAAGCCATTTGTGCTTTTCTGAATTACCCCCTTTCCCTCAAACCTGTGGATCAGCATGGCTCAGTAATACAGCTTGTACTGCCTTCCACTCTACACTCTTCCTGGAGGGGACAGACAGGGTCAGGGAACCTTTGGAAGCATGACTCCTGCAGGAGCAGTTCTCTCCAGGGATGGTAGGAGCCAGTGGAATTGGGCAATAGAGGGGAGCCAAGGGACATTAATGAAAATGGTCTCTGTCTCATAGATCATGAGGTATCTAACAATTAAGGGAGTTAAATAATATATGGAGATATACCTATCTCATAGAGCTGGAAGGGACCTTGAAAGGTCATCAAGTCCAGCCCCCTGCCTTTACTAGCAGGACCACGTATCATCTCTGACAGATTTTTGCCCCAGATCCCTAAATGGCCCCCTCAAAGATTGAGCTCACAACACTGGGTTTAGGAGGCCAATGCTCAAACCACTGAACTATCCCTCTTCTACTTCTCCCACAGTAGCAATGGAGAAATGGGTAGGAAATGGAGTTGAAAGTCATGGAACTTCCACTGCCTTGAGCAGGTTAATCCCATTTGAGAGACAGTGGGACTCCCTGTATTCTCTTCATGGGAGTGTTTGTCATAAATTAGGTGCAGACAGTGCTGGCATAGCTGAAACTGAGTCAGTGAGGATGAGCACACAATATAAATAAATGAGAGAATAAAGCCAGTTTCTGTTACTGTTAAAAGTAGTTGCAACTCAAGCAAGTGAAAATAATTAATTCATAATTAGTGTTTTATTAAAATATGGAAATGTGCAACTGATTGCACCAGCACAAAGAATTTTAAAGAAGATCAAATTAATTTCCTGCATCCTTTTAATAGTTTTAAAAGACACTCTACTCTGGCAAATAACAAAGTAAAACTCCTAGATCTAATAGAAGGCTTGCTTAGTCATAACTGACAATTGATACATCTTGAGTCGGAACTACAGTACCCTGGGTTGCAATGAAAAAATAATTCTATAGGATGAGCTTTTTTCATAGAACAGTGAAGATATTATACAGCACATTCTTTTTATGCCTCTTGTTTTCATCTTTAGTTGTAAATGCACTTAGTAAGCAAGAATAAAATATAAGCATGCATGCTTTAGATAGAAATGTGCCTAGCACCTTTAACTTTCATGGACACTTGTAATGAGTATATATGGAAAAGAAATGTTCTGTAAGTAAAATTTTGAGATAAACAAAAATGTTTCATCAACATTTAAAGGAGGAATTACAAGTGCCAAAAACATTCTTATTTAAAATCCACTCACCTGTCCTGTGTTGTTCATAGTTTGCCTTATCCCTCATGTCAATTAATCATGGTTCAACAGGATTTGAGTCCTCATTGTCCATCTTTTCTTCCATTTTTCATCCTGTGTTGAAGCATGAGTGTGAAATTTGTGACATCTCAATAGTATTCCTTACAACACACTTTGATGTCACATATCTAGGGACTATAACTTTTAATTCAGGTTCAAATACACACACAAAACAGCTGGACTGACAGATTTTTTTTCAAACACAAAGGTCTAGTGCTATAGCAAGGGGAGTACGAATAATAAGATTCAAACGAAATTCCTTCTTGTCTGCGACCTATTGAAGTCAATGGGAGTTTTGCCTACAATGTAACTGCATGATTGGCTCCTAATGGACACATCCTGCTCCCACTGAAATCAGTGGCAAGACTCCCACTGACTTCAATGGGAGCAGTATTCAATAAATGTTCTTTGTACGAAGTTTGTTCCACTGTGAGAATAATCCTGCTAGTATCTTAAAAAATGGAATAGTGCTAGTAGTTAAGAACCTGAGGCTACGTTTTCAGCATATGATTCCCACTGATATGTGCTTGAGTTGCTCAGTTAAATCCACATGTACTGAACATCAGTGTCTTGATGCGTACTACCACCTTAAAGTGGAATCACAAAGCTTTACCTATATAATTCTTTG